>NC_056738.1:567690571-567735444 GCF_019279795.1 Protopterus annectens | reverse complement strand
AACATGAAAATACTAAATGTCTATTTACAATAAACACCAGCATTTTAATCAGAGGAAATATTAAAATAACATAGATGGATAGATTCACAGAGATACAGAAAAACAATACTTAACTAATCTCACTATATTTTCCTGACTGATCTAAAGAATTACTATTCCCTGATTACTTACTAAAGCAAGGCAAGATGAAGTGGATGAGTGGCCCTTCTTTGCCAGGTTTCATAAACAGACTGCCCTAAGACTTCTGTCTCATTTAAGATTAAAACATCATTTCAGTGCTGGATTACAGAATGACATCACATATATCTGGTCACCTGATGTCTAGCTCCACACTACCCCCTTTACTAGAAACTGAACCAGAATCTAGCACATATTTGTCATAATACATACACATTGAGCTTCTAAAAAAGTGGCAGGACCTAAATATTGAACAAGGCTTCAGGTACATGTCACTTTTAAATGAATATGTTTTACCACTTGAAACTAAATTACGTGTTGAAATAGACACAATCTATAAAAGTTTGAGTGATAAGTATAAATCAGACTATGCAAAAAACAGACTGCAAACTATTTTCTCGCAAGTGAATTCTTTTAGTGAGAAATTGAAACAGATAAAATTAAAAAAGTTACAGAGGGATTTTAATGATTTTCAAACAGGCCAGATTTTTGTTTGACCTAGGCACAACACTGCACAATCCCGAGTACTAAAACCAGCTTCTCCGACTCATACTATTGATGATGTCATTCATCATGATGCTGCTACTTTGTCTGCTGGAAGTTTAGCCTTGCCTCTTTCATCTACAGCTGAAAATATTGCTATTCATTCCTCTGAAACTGAGTTTCCTAAACTAACTGCTTACTCTGCTACACCACCGCCTAATCAGTTAGCATTTGTCAATACACACAATGATAATCAATTAGGTGCGAAACCTAAAACCGTCCAAGAAGCAAGTCGTTTTTTACCTTACCCAATAAAATCGCAACATCAAGGGAGAGGACGCTCTCAAAGCAGAGGGCCAAGAAAACGGAAAATATCCGAGGAGAGACATGGGACGACACGAAGGCAAAGGATGTGACTGATTTATTTGTTAACCTATCTAATTATGACATGTGCTTATCTGATATTAGCCTGATTAATAAGGGCTTGAACTTTATACCAGCACAATGCAGTAACTTGACTGAAGTATTATGTGAGCTACGCATTTTCTGTAGAAATATAGCTTTGAAATTGTTTTTTAAAAATACCACAGTAACACAAAGTAATGAACCTTTGCATTCTGATTCTGTGTACATAAGACACAAAAGTGATTTCTCACCCCCTTTACCTTTTAGCATAGACTGTTTTCTAAAAGCCTGTGAGAGAGATTTTTATAAACTATTCTCTGCTAATAAGAAAAGAATAGCCTATGTAAACTTAACACCTAATGAGATGACATCTCTAAGAAAATTTAAACAGCTCTCTGATATTACCTTTAGACCTGCTGACAAAGGAGGTGGAACTATAGTTATGAACACTATGGATTATATTACTTTGATGTTAAATATGCTGTCTGATCGAGAAACTTATTCTATCATTTCTCAGAAAAAAGTTTGCTCTATAATAGCTAATGTACATGCAACTTTACATGACCTACTTATGTGTCGACAAATCACCCCAGAGGAATATAAATATTTGTACATTGAATTTCCCACTATTCCCACAATAAAGGGCTTACCAAAGATCCATAAACAAGTGAATCCTATACCACTTAGACCTATAGTTTCAGGCTGTAACTGGGTTACTGCAACAATTTCCACTGCCCTTGAAAAGTTCCTCAGGCCTATAGTAGATGCAGTTCCATCTATACTAAAAGATACTTATGACTTGCTGAATAGTCTTAAAGATGTAAAATTGAATGTTGGGACAGATGAGTATATTTTGATAACTCTTGATGTAAAAAATCTCTTTACGTCCATCCCCAATGATTTGGGTCTGGAAGCTGTTAGAGAGCTACTAGTTAGAGACACTAACTTTTCCTCTGAGAAAATAATCCTGATCTGTCAACTACTAGACTTAGTGCTCAACAATAATCTTTTTATGTTTGATGGCATTACGTATTTGCAAACATGGGGAGTAGCTATGGGCACCCCATGTGCAAATACGTATGCAAACTTAGTAGTTCTGAATTGGGAAAAGGAACATTTGTTTAATAGTCCTACTTTTGAAAAAATTAAGTTCTACAAACGATTTGTAGACGACGTCCTTTTAATATGGCAGGGCACCCTAGAGGAATTCACACAATTTTTACATCATTTAGAAACTACTATCACCTATTTAAAATTTACAGTGGAAGCCTCCATGAAACAAGTAGATTTTTTGGACGTCTCTTTAACACTTAATGAACATGGAAAAATTACATCTTCCATCTTTAGAAAACCAACCTGGACCAATACACTACTTCAATTCAGTAGTATGCACCCAAGGCATGTGTTCCCAGGAATAGTCAAGAGTCAGTTTATTAGACTAACTAGACTATGTCAAGATAATGTAATTTTGGAGAAAGAAGCTGATAAATTAGAACAACTCTTCTTGAATAGAGGCTATAATACTGAGTTAGTTAATTCTATTAAAAACAGCACTATACATTCCATAGAGCCCACATCACGAATGCCTAAGAAATACATTCCTTTTAGATCTAAAACAGCCAATGACATTATGAAAATGCCTTACATTATAAAATATACTAGTGATGTGAAATGTTTAGAAAATATCATACGGAAAAATTGGAATATACTGCTGACTGATACTCTAGTAACCAATTTGGTGGGTAGCTATCCTATTTTTCTGTACAAAAATTGTTCCAACCTAAAACAAATTTTATGCAAAGATTATGTATCGAATGCTAAGCATTCCACTTCATATATGGGAACTATTCCTTGTGGTAATTGTAACCGATGCAAATTTATCTGTTCTGATTTGACATTCACTCATCCTACACTAGATTTTATTCACTATTTTAATGTTTCAGCTACATGCCAGACTAAAAACTTGGTATATTTAGCAACCTGCACAAAATGCACTGTATTCTATATAGGATTGACCAAAAGAAGACTAGCTGACTGTGTTTATGACCATCTGTATGAGATAAAGAGAGAAACAGACACTAATGCTTTGGCTCAACATATAGTAAAACACAAAGAACACACTTTCTTGTTCAGGGTACTCGAAATAGTAACTTTGAATCCTAGGGGTGGTGACAACATTAATAATCTAGCCCTAGCTGAATTAAGATGGATTTTAAAGTTCAATGCACACAGTTACCCTGGATTGAACACTTCAGTTTCCATTAAGCCTATTTTAAAGAGCAGAAAGCGTTAATGCCAATATCAAGTTTTGATGTATACATTATAAATATTTTACTAAGTTTTGCTACAACATACATAACTTGGCATTCTAGTTATAGTATCAGCATATTAGACTTTATATTCAACATTTATATTTTATGGGTAATTATGATCCATAGTCATATTTATATTTATATTTATATTTATATTTATATATATAGTTAGAATTAAATTGATGAATATTTTAGGTCTTATGAAATATTTGGATTAAAGTTGTAGTAATGTTAGTGTCAATGTCAATGTTAAAATTTATTCTGACATTTAAAATCATTAACTTACACACCTATATATACACATTTTATAAACTAATATCACAATATACATTCTCACTAAAATTGGATCGATAGATTGTTTATTCGTTATTTATTAAATATCAGTTAGTTAATATTATTAATAAAACAGGCTTTCTTAATGTAATCTTTATAAGGAAACCTTTATAGTTTTTATAAATATATACAATCTAGTCATTACTGATATAGAATATTATATGGACTTGATTATACATACATATAAGTTATACATATTTTTGCACTTTTATATTATTCGATAAAATAAAGAACTTTTTAGAAATAATGCTGTTACATCTTTGTATTCTTTAAGGCAATTGGCTTTATGAAAAACATACCCTATAAATAAAGCTATTATTATATTATATGTAGATACCAATGTAAACATACAATTATATACTTTTGTTTGGTTATGCCTTAATTCTCATGTTCAGACACTATCTGTACTCTACAGTACTTTAGTATACATATACGGCTCTTTTAATTTCATAAAGAGTAGTCAGTTTAGTTGCCTCACTATTTACGTAACTTTTCATTTAATAAAGTTACCGCAGATAATTGGATGCCCTCATACTTTAAGGCGTCTTTACATTCAGATAGACTAGGATCCGTAAGACTTATTTGAGAGGATATATGACACTATGTTATTTTGTCATTATGTGTATGAATGTATATGCCACTAGGCTTTAATCAAAAAATCTTCTATTATAACTGAACTACTTGTATTTTTAAGTTAACACTCCCTTTTTTTACATATATAAATTTTAAAAGATTTTATTAGGTTTTAAAAACATAAATACTGCCTATAATAATTGTGTATCTATGGTACCACTAGAGATAAGAAAAGAAAAAGAAAAGAAAGAATTTTCTCTTTGAAAAATTGCCTCACGGACACTGATAACTATTCTATGCCTGATGAACATTGAATTTGGTTACGTTAGTAACCGGACCTTTCCCTAGAGAAATGGTTGCTAGTGTTTAGATCAGTAAGGACTTGGATACATAATTGCAGAATATCTTATGAAATACTAAAAGTATATATTTTTCATTTCATAAGCTTTCTTGAATGTTGGCTGTATTGTGAGTTGCTTCCCAGCCATATATTGGTGATTTTTATAATTACCTATAATGAATGAAATGTTAATATTTGTTTGCTGGCAATGCCGTTTTAAATAATAATTGATGCACCTAATTATATAGGGTTTGGCTTTTAGCTATTGCACTATTTAAGTATTGTGTGTAGGGTTTTTCATTGTCTGAAGAAGCGTGGCTGTGACCACGCGAAAGCGCTTACCTTTACCCATTGTGTCTACATTAAAGAAGATTTTTATATTATCAGCACGGCTACTGATCGTTTTTTGGATTATTATCTGCAATTCAGCTTGTTAACTGACTACATCGTGGTAAGATCAGGTTTCTGTGTTTTATAATGAAAATACTAAATGTCTATTTACAATAAACACCAGCATTTTAATCAGAGGAAATATTAAAATAACATAGATGGATAGATTCACAGAGATACAGAAAAACAATACTTAACTAATCTCACTATATTTTCCTGACTGATCTAAAGAATTACTATTCCCTGATTACTTACTAAAGCAAGGCAAGATGAAGTGGATGAGTGGCCCTTCTTTGCCAGGTTTCATAAACAGACTGCCCTAAGACTTCTGTCTCATTTAAGATTAAAACATCATTTCAGTGCTGGATTACAGAATGACATCACATATATCTGGTCACCTGATGTCTAGCTCCACACTACCCCCTTTACTAGAAACTGAACCAGAATCTAGCACATATTTGTCATAATACATACACATTGAGCTTTGCTAAGATGTGTTATAGCATCTGGAAGCTATAAAACCATTTCAAAAACTTCCGCCCTTCCAGTGTAGTAATTAGTTCACTCCTAAGGGCAATACAGTAGGATTCCTAGTCCTGGTTTTCACAGATATTTTGTCTCTGGCTGCAATCAGAACTGTAAGATACAATCTTTGTTGCCTAAACCAGGTAATTTAATTTCAGACTATTTTTCAATGTTAACTGGACTGAGATTAACTTCTTCTCTTCCAGTATCCTCTGTTACAATATATTAATTTCAACAGTTACAATAACAATAAAGTCTGACATACAGGTGTATTTCTTTGCTGTCCAGGAGGAACCACTGCTGGTACATTTGTAACACAAGCAACTTTACAAATACATTTTCAGCAGAAGCATCTGTACAAAGTTTGATATAAAATGACATATAATTCTTTAAAAAAATTCTAGCTAACTGCTGGCATATGTTGCATATCCACTGCCCTACTTTTTCTGGCATAACTGGCACTACTTCACATCATCACATCTCTCCCATCTTTGAAGACTCAAGCTAGTTTCTCAAGTGACCCTGGAGAAACATTGCTTTAAAAGCATAAGCCTGTCTGGGAACACATTAACCCAAACCCTATTTTGAAAACCCATCTGCATTGGCATTGCTGATCCCACTACAGTGCTGCACTGTCATGTCATATGCTTGCAACCCTAGGCTCCACCTTAATAACTTGGCATTTTCCTGGCTGGTTCAATGTAGCCATAGATCCCCCTTAGAATCATCCTGCCATCCAATGCAAATACTCAGATTCAGGGCACCCTACCATGGTAAGGCTTCATCATGTTAATATGGTACAGTTTGTACCCCTGCATCTTGCCTAGCAGTTCTGCCATGTAGTTAACATCACTGACCTTCTTTACCACTTTGAAGTGTCCTTCCCAAGCTGCCCGCAGCTTATTGTGTCTGACAGCATATTCTTGGGCTCGAGCATTCCTGTCATACCAGACCTTTTTCTGCTGTTGGGCTCCTGACAGGTTCTCCAGGGCCAACCCCATGAGCTCCCTAAGTCTTGCCCAAAGGTTTAAGACATATGTCACAACAGACTACTTGTGGGATTCACACTCACCCTCCCACTCATCAGGAATCATATCTAAAGGCCCCCTCACCCTATGTCCATACAGCAACTCAAAGGGTGAAAAACCTGTGGATTCCTGGGGTACCTCTATGTATGCATACAGCAAATGGGACACATATTTGTCCCACTCTCTCTTACACTGGTCTGCAAATCCTCATAGCATGGTCTTTAGTGTAGAGTTTAACCTCTCCACAAGACCATTAGTCAGGGGTGGTAGGGGGTTGTCTTTAGGTGGTTCACCCCACAGTGCTCACACAGACAAGTCAGCAGGTCTGACATGAAGTTGGCACCTCTGTCAGTCGGTATTTCTTTTCGAAACCTACCCTGCTGAAAATCTCTAACAAAGCATTTGCCACCTTCTCTTCCTTGATGGAGGACAGAGCCAATGCCTCAGGGTATCTAGTAGCATAATCTACTACCACCAGGATATAATTCTTCCCTGTGGAACTTGGGGTTCTCAGAAGCCCCACAATATCCAAAGCTACCCTCTGAAATGGCTCCTCAATCACAGGCAAAGGCATCAAAGAAGCTTTGACCTTGTCTCCTGCCTACGCTTTATGCCCATATGACCTGAAAAAGGAATGTCATGGGCTATGGCTAGAAGTGCCAGATGGTAGGATCTAGGCACTGCTAACTGCTGTATTACCTCACCCTCTAGCCTTCCCTCAGGGGTCCACTCTCCATACAGTAGCCCTTTGTTCCAGTATACAGACTCCCCTTTTCTTTGAGAATCAGGTGCCTCCTTAGCTACTTCCTTTAAGCCTCTTACTGTAGGGTCTGAGAGCTGAAACCATCTCAACTCTACCTTTGTGACCCTTCCCAGCTCCCCTTCCACAGGAAGCCTGGTATCCTCTGACAGCGGTGCCTCACTGTCAACCTTGGTACTACCACTCAGCTCTGCCCTCATAGTCACTCTGTCCAAGGGAACATCAGTACCTACCAGGAGATGTGGCTCACCTTCAGGCTCACTGCTACAGGGTATCTCCCTCCCTAAAATAGCCACCCCACCAGTCCTGGCTTCAGGTGTGGGGTCTGTCTGGGTGTCCCCCAGGGTACCAACCCTACATGCCTATCTCTAAGCCTGACTGCATTTAACTGCATGCACACAGGGTACTGCATTATCAAAGTCATTCCCTTTCAGGACATCTGCAGGGATATACTCATACACATATACTTGCTTGCTTCCTTTTCTACCCTCCCAGTCAAGGTGAACCCTGGCCAAAGGCATTTGGAATGGGGTCCCTCCTAAACCTCTGACTGGAGCAGACTGTCCAAGCATGTACTGCTCCTCTTTAACCAGTGCAGGCTTCACAATGGTTATGTCAGAGGCTGTGTCTGTCTTTACAGTGGCCTGTTTTCCATCCACTAAGATAGGATATAAACTCTGGTGATAGTCTGTTACCCCTGTTATCTGCAGACAACTTAAGACTGGCATACTGTTATTCCCACTTACTGGCTCCCCCACCTTTTGTTAGCCACTTTGCTTCCATGGACATCTGTATGCTACACGACCCCACTGGTTACATTTAAAACGTCTGATCCTTGATCCTGGCCATGTACCTGAACTAGGGGTTTCCCTGTTATTGGTGGATTCTGTTGGGGTGGTTTAGGCTGCCCATCATGGGTTCCCTTATATCCACGTGCAGCATTGGGTATTCCATTCTTGTGCAGTGATGCCCTACTTGCTAAGTAGAGATCTTCTTTTTCCCCAGCTCATCTGCAGAGTTACACTCCTGGTCTGCCAACCAGATTCTCATGTCCTCAGCCAAAGTTTTAAAGGCTTGTTCTTTCACCAAAAGGTCAACCAGGCTTTCAGAAGTGGTAACCTGACACCCACTCATCTACCTATTAAAATAAGTGCTTAACTCAGCAATCTAATTACATACACTTTCATCTGCCTTGCGTCTATGCTCACAAAACTTTTTTTCTGTAAACTTCAGGTGTTAACATAAAACATTCCAATAAACATTGTTTAACTTTATCATAGTTTAAACAATCAGTATCAGACAATTTAGAAACAGCGGTTACAGCTTTACCATGGAGTAAGGGGGTCAGGAACCATACCCAGAGCCCTCGGTCAACATTATACTGTTTACATACTCATTCAAATATATGAATAAAACTGTCACAATTATCACCCTGTGTAAACTGTGGAAGAAAATGACTGACCTTTATTGTTTCTGGTGTTCACTTATTCCCTTCCCCATTACTTCCATGACCCTGATGAAGAGTCAGCATCTCCCTCTCATGTTGACACTGTTTCTCATTTTCTTTGGCCTCCAGTTCAAGTCTTCTTCACGTCCTCTGAGGAAAAGGTAAACTGTCCCTGTGAGGCTATAGTCTATGAGCATCTGGGACCTGAGTACCTGCAGTAGGCCCCAAGTATGTTTTGGACTCAGTGACAGTCTCACAACTAAAACATGTTACCTATTTAAATTCATCTTCTCCTCTGCTAGACACAGTGATTTAGTCAATGATGTTATACTAGATTGTGTATTGATAAACTAAGCAGATATCTATAAGACTATCACAGTACTACCAGACACAGCAAGCGATCATTTTCAAATCATGTCCACTTGGTCCTGAAAGCATTCATAACTCTCTGTAGAAGTCAAGTTGGACTGCCATTTCTCCCCTTAAAAGGAAAACACTCTTAAAATATTTTTCCACATTAGAATCCATTACTTGTACAGCGGTAGCATTGTTGCCTCACAGAAAGAGGTTCTCCTGTTCGATTCTCGGTTGGAGTGCCTTCTGTGTGGAGTCTGCATGTCCTCCCCGTGGTCGAGTAGCTTCTGAAAGACATGCGTGAATGGGCGTGCCTTCGCTGAAGGTTGGGCGTCGGGCTGGCAACTCGGCACCATAAAAATCTACTGCAAATCATTAGCGGACCGGAGTTCCACTGTAGCGACCTCTAACTGGGAAAGGCCGAAAAGACAAACAAGAATCCATTACTTGAATTAAATTAATTAATGCTGGACTGCTCACACTCACCATCTTATATGCATGTTTTTAGGAGAAAAGTCTTCACTGTAAAAGACAGATCAATGGAGACAGACTGACTAAAGACCATAAGAAAAAAAAATGATTCTCGTGGCCTGACACTTAAGAAGAGGTACAGGATAGAAGTCAAATGTATCAAGTCAGACTACCCCAAAACAATTAGCAACACCATCTTTCAACATTCCTTTACTAAAATTAAGCAAATTATATGTTCTTTACATCCCGAGGGCAGTCCTTCATTTCCACTTATAGGAATCTAGAAACTTGCTATGTTACAAACAGCAAATATATTTAAAATGTAATTTTGTACTTTAGGCAACTCTCAACTTTCTAGGTACTCAGTGTACTACAGGACACTATAATTAAATGTCATATAGTGGTATACAGAATGCTGACACAAGTCATGAATGGGTATGGATCATGTAAGCCACTCTATTCAGCTTAATTTCTGAGGGTTAGCCTTTTGTCCATTCTCAGTGTCATATGGGCACCACCTTCATATTCCCACACTGTTATTGTTATGGATTTGGTTATGTAAATAGATAAAAAATACATGAAATTTGACACATTGTTGTAAAGCATTAAAGTGCATCTGGGGCTAAAAGAGGCAAATATTATAACTAGCTTAATAAATGTGGCAAATGTGTTTATATTTATGTTATACCCTACCTGAATTAAGACTCAAGTATATTATGGGAATGTAAGTATTTATACTGCATTTATCTTTCTTGTCTATCATTTACACAGCAGATCAAATAGTATGTATATGGAAATATGCCAAAGAAGTCCTGTGATACATAGCTGTCAACTGTCCAGACTCTGAAGGTATAAATCCTCAAACATTCTCCAGCCTTCTTAAAACTGGAAATCATTTTGAGAAATTTGAAGTTAATTGCACCAGAATTTAAAAAGTGTTTCTAAGTTGGGGATTTTCTTTAATTATTCCTTTTTCTGCTTTTTTAATGCAGGTAATAAAGGCTGAGACACATGCCTGGGAAACACAGAGTTGTTTCAGGCCATCAAGTAGGTTTGTAGGTTCAAAAGTCAGATTGTCAGGCTTCTGAGTCTTCTTGCCTTCAAGAAGTTGTTTAATTTCCATAATTTCCACATTTACACACACACACGCAGATGTGTGTGTGTGTAAATATATATATATATATATATATATATATATATATATATAGATAGATATATATATATATATATATAGATATATATATATATATATATATATATATATATATATATATATATATATATAGATAGATATATATATATATATATATATATATATATATATATATATATATATATATATATATATGCATGGTTCCCTTCAAGATCGAATTACTGAAAGCTCAAATTCATAAGCTTGAGCCAGGAATCTTGAGTTTCAGTAACTCGGAATTGTGAAGGGAAGAGAAAGAAAAAATAAACAGTTCACTTACATGTTTGCAGGGGGCTGAGTCCCCCTACACTCTCCCTGCTTAAATATATCAGCTCCGTGACTGCACTATAGCAGAGGAACGGAAATCCTCCCATTGTGCGCTTCTGCATACATTGCAGAATGGGAGATTTCCCTCATCCCCGCTGTAGTGTTGGTATATTTAAGTGTGGGGGGTGCAGGGGACATTGTAAAGACATTCTTGCAATGCCTTTTCAATACCTTTAGAATTTTGAGTGTATATATATATATATATATATATATATATATATATATATATATGTGTGTGTGTAGATGATCAGCCTGACACTATATCACAGAACACTTTCTTTGAATTTGGCTGAGTATGATTATTTGTTCAAAAGTCAGGATGGTCAAATGACATTGTTTGTTTGGAATGAGTCGTGCATAAGTGGGTAGTAAGAAATATCTACTTTCTTCACTGTTGTGCGATCTTGGAGTTAATATATATGTAATGAAAGGGTTATAGGGGATGCAGAACCTAATGAGGGGGTTGCAGGGATCTATAAAAAAGCACTTATATTAGTTGTTTTGTGTGGCATATTATAGGTCTGGCATAGTATTGATCGATTTTCAATGGAATTATTTTCGATGGAGTTACATCAATGTATATGTGTTTAATTGGTTTGTTTTTCATTGTAGTGTCCTATAACTATATATCTATATCTATCTATCCATCTAGCTATCCAACTCTATCTATCTGTCTATCTATCTATCTATCTATCTATCTATCTATATGTATATGCATATATGTACATGGGCTCGACACTCTTCGTACACTGGTTGAAGGCTTTTCTGGTATCAGAATTGGTTGAATACTTACTTTGTCAAGTGCCGGAAGAACTGAATCATGGAATATTGTGAAATTCCACAAAACACAAATACATGTGAGAGATGCAACTATATAGCCAAACTGGAGGCTGAGCTCTCTCAACTCAGGACTGGCAAGACCAGACAGGAGGAGAAGGAAACCACGCACACCACAAACCCAGTTTCACATAGAACTATCACAACTGCAAAACAAACACATAAACACACAAAAACATACACGGAGGCACTGATCAAAAATCTACCAAAACTACAGAGGCCTCCAAAGCAGACACCCAAGCAACTGCCACCTCAAGACATAAGACATGCAACACATAGTTCTCAAAGTCAGTGTGCTAAACAGTCACAGCCCTTAAGGCCAAACACAATGCCAGACACACTTGTTATAGGTGACTCCATAGTCAGACACACTGACGCCCCACTCACCAGACTGAACAAGGAAAAGATCACAGTAAGCTGCCTGTCAGGCGCTAGAATCCGCCACATAACACAAGCACTCAGGTCACTCCACAGCAAGTACAAGTATGACTCAGTCATTGTCCATGCCGGTGTGAACGACCTGACACGCACCTCCCTGGACTACATGAAAAGAGACATAGAGGAGCTCTCAGATTATGTAGCCCAGGCCGGTATGACCCTGACCCTGAGCAGTATCCTACCCTCACCAAGAATGATGCCACAATACAGAGACAAAATGATCAGCTTTAATAATTGGCTTAATTACTGGTGTCATTCTAAGGGGATCCAATGTCTGTCTGCCTGGGATGACATGCTTGACAAGCCACGCTGCTTCAAGGGATGGCTTGCACCTGTCACCCTGGGCTTCCGGATATTGGCAAAGGCTCTTGCCACCCCATAGTGCCTTTTAGGCAAGGCTCAAATGATAAACCCACCGCCCTAGAAAACAAAAATGGAGAAAAACTAAGGGTAATACTGCTCAATGCCAGAAGTCTAAACCTCAAGATGCATGCCCTCAAGCCCTCCTCAGTATGGAGAACATCGATGTCTGTGCTGTGACTGAAACCTGGTTCAAGGCTCCTTAGAGCACCCCAGCACTATCAGGTTATACCTCATATCATGCTCCGCCCCAAAATCTGGACCAAACCACAAAAGGAGGGTAAGTATCCATATTCATAAAGGATACCCACACCTCCAGGTTAGTGGCAACGCATGAAGCATCGGAGACCATCCAGGTGCAATTAACCATAGGTAAAACTGCCCTACAGTTTGTAACATGCTACAGACCACCTTCTCAAACTCAGGAAACCCACACAGCCTTCCTGAAGACACTGGAGAGTATGAATGTCTCTCCAAACACCATCATATTGGGTGACTTCAACTACCCAAACATAGACTGGGAACATTACTCAAGCCCCAACACCCTAGCCCAAAGGTTCCTTGAGTTCATAAACTCAAATGCTATGGAACAACTAGTCACCATTCCCACAAGAGGAGAAAATATACTAGACCTGATCATCACAAACATGGGGACAACATGCTCCACACCGGAAGTATATCCCTCATTGGTGAGATCAGACCATAAATTAATCTCACTGGAGATCCACATCCCGCCCCCACCCCAGCAAAAAGACCACAGTGAAGAACTTCTCAAAAGCAAACTTCACACTTCTTAAGACTGGAGTGGTATCCTTCAAGGCCCCCGAGCCAGTGGAAACCACAACCCACGCTGCTGAAACCCTTACAAATGCCTTCTACGAGCACCTCCAGGAATGTATGGATCAAGCAATCCCTAATAAAATCAAGACCCTTTCCACCAAAGGCAGGTGCCTGGTCTGGTGGACCCCAGCCATAAACAAACTCTACAATAAGAGGAGAAAGCTACTACATGACAGAGCAAAATCCCTAAAAGGGAAGGCATCTCTGATCAGTACTAGCAAAAAACTACGATCACTCATAAAATCATCCAAGGCCAACTTTGAGAGAAAAATCGCTAATGACACAAAAGACAATCATAAAGCCTTCTTTAGCTATGTTAGAAACCTGGGTGGAAACTCCCAGATATGCTCAGAATTAGTCCAAAATGATAAAAAATCACTGAACCCACAGACATTGCCAACATACTGGCAGACAGGTTCAGTGCAAATTTCTCTTCTCCCTCCCACCAAAAGGAGAAATATCTATCCCACCAGAGTCTAGCCTCCCAAACATCTCAGATGCCCAGGTGAGAGCTGCTCTCTCTAAAGCAAAAAACATAGCATCAATGGGACCGGACAGTGTCCCCGGCTGTGTGCTGCACGAACTCAATGAGGAACTAAACCCACACATAAGGCTGCTGTTTAATCTTAGCCTTACTACAGGATACGTACCCAAAGAATGGCGTATGGCAACTGTGGTCCCACTTCACAAAGGCGGTGCTTCTATGGACCCTGGAAATTACCGCCCCATAAGCTTGACGAGCCTTGTCTGCAAAGCTATGGAAAGGATCATAATGGAACTCATAAATAAAGACATTGGGGACCTACAGACACTGGATCCTACCCAATTTGGCTTTGTCAAGGGCAGATCCTGCCTCTTGAACTTGGTCGACTTTTTCAAAACAGTCACTAAGGCCATTGATGAGGGTAAGGCAGTTCACACAGCCTACCTTGACCTAGCAAAAGCGTTCGACGCAATACCCCACTCAGGCATCATAGAAAAGCTCACCAGCTTAGATGTAAACCCATATGTCACAAGATGGGTTGCAAACTGGCTCAAGGACAGAACACACAGGGTTAGAGTTGCTGGTGCCATGTCAGACTCTAAGCCGGTCATGAGCGGTGTCCCACAGGGCTCAGTGCTGGGCCCCCTCTTGTTCGGCATTTATTTTTCTGAAGTGCAGGCAAACATAGGGGGATTGTGGCTGACAAAATTTGCAGATGACTGCAAACTGGGCACCATAATTGACACTCCATCAGACACAGACATCCTCCAGAGAGGTCTCATAGAAATGGATAACTGGTGCCAGAGCCATGGCCTTAAGCTAAATGCCAAAAATGTATAGTCATACCCTTTGGGAAAAACAAGGTAACCCCTAATTACCACATAGGTGGTAATCCATTAAACACGGAAGAAGTTATCAGGGACCTGGGGACCCAAGTTGACAGTAACTCTCTTTGACACTCACATTGCCAAAGTGGTTAGGAAGACCTTCTACATTGCCCACCTGATCATGAAGGGATTCGTGATCCAGATCAGGAGAGGTCATTGTACCCTGTACTCTTCACTTATCAGACCAATGATTGAGTACAACGCCCCATTCGAATGTACCTTACCCGACACCTGCAGCAGTTGGAAAGACCCCAAAAGTTCCTCACCAAAAGGATAAAGGCTCAAACATATGTCATACAATGCCCGACTGAAGAAACTCCAGCTCTATTCAGTCGCATACCGCCTGCTCAGAGGTGATCTGTGCCTGACATACAAGGCCATGTCCAACCCGAATTAATGGACATGCTCCACCTCAAAAACCCAAATCCACCAGAGCCACGAGAGCAAGAGACTTAAACCTCAACATGGATATAAATAGGACGTGCTGGAGGGACAGATTCATCACCCAGAGACTCCCTACACTATGGAACAGAATCCCAGTCCATGTGAGGCAGAGCCCCTCACTGACTCTGTTCAAGAGAAATCTTGATGAGTGGATGGGAGATCGTAGGTTTACCCCGGGAATCATCTCTGTATCACTGCTGGACAGAGGCACAGCAAACTAATGGGTATAGTATTCTCATCCTAAGGGGTGGTGAAAGCCACACACACTCTGGCTAGGCTTATAAATGCCCTAGGGCAGATAGCCTAGTATGAACCTATGAACCTATGAATATCGAATGGTAAGGGGGATGAGAAGTAATGCCAAAACTTTCATTTTGATTTTTGGCATCGTGTGTGTGTGTGTGTGTGTGTGTGTGTGTGTGTGTGTGTGTGTGTGTGTGTGTGTGTGTGTGTGTGTGTGTGTCTGTGTGTGCGTGTGTGTGTGTGTGTGTGTGTGTGTGTGTGTGTGTGTGTGTGTGTGTGTGTGTGTGTGTGTGTGTGTGTGTGTGTGTGTGTGTGTGTGTGTGTCCTGTAATGGGCTGATGTCCCATTCAGGGTACATTTCTATGGATTATGCTTTATTTCCATTAACTGCTGGTATAGGCTTTGGCTGTCCTGTGACCCTGCTGGGTAACTGGAGAATGAATGCATGATGAATGTTATTGGGATATTAGAAGGAACTGGAACTCTTAGTGAAAACTCACACTGAGACATATTTATTTGAGTTACTATTGTAATTAACCCTCATTTAAACTAAATATTACAGATAGTGCATTTTTTAATACTGTGATGTACCTTGGAACAATATTCCAGATAATGTTAGGAGGGTGGACAGCCTAATAATCTCCACAGAGACACTCAAGAATGTCTTCAAAAAGACTGATAGAAATGCTCAAGAAATAAAGGCTAGCCAACATATACTGCAAACTTCATAATCAGACTTTCATGTTCCTACTCTAGAGGAAATGTCTGACTATTTAGTGATGATTTTTGGCTGTTTTACAAGCCCTTGAGACACATGTGCTTGAAAACTGCTGTCTCAGAACCAGGAACTCAAGTGTGTATGCTGTTGCTTGCAGTCAAACTTGAATATACATTCTGACAAACAGTTACTGAACACTAATGAAACATTATTTGAGTTTGACCAAACTGAGTGCATCAGCCCTGGGGAAGGGGATTTAGGTTTAAGGATCTGGATGGAAGTTTTTAAGGTTATGTAGCAGGAAGGGAGTTTTAGGTTTAAAGAGCGGTTCATAGATTAGTACTAGGCTAACTGCTCTTATCGACCATTGTAAGCCTAGCCAATTATGTCATGTGAGAATCAAACCCATACCTTGTGTCTGTAAGGTAAATACCTTTGCCATTATGCCAACCTCCCACAGTAAGGGAGCTTTAGGGTTAGGGAGTGATCAGGGAATATATGGTTAGGGATCAGTAAGATAGATTTAGGTTTAGGGAACAAGAACTAAGGTTAGGAACTGGTGGGAGTTTTAGACTTTTATTGTTAGGCTCTAGTAAAGTATAGAGTGTTATTAGGTTGGGTGTTGGACAAGCTGACTAGTTATACAGGAGATTAAGCTACTGGGAGTTCAAGCACTTGCATTTTTGAGCAAATGTGTCACAAACTTCTGGCACACAAGCACTTATAGTAAACCTGAGAATTTGTCTTCCTACTTTACTTCCCATAAGAATCTCACCATATTCTAGGAATTTTCCAAAGCCAGATACTTATTTACTGCATACCAGACAATTTCAAATGCCACAGCTCCCCTCATACTGATATGCTTGTGACTTCCCTGAACATTTTCCCTTCTTGATACTTACACAGAAATGTCCATCTCTATTCAGTTAGGCATAGCGGTAACTTCAAAAGTGAACCGATAGGGTGGACTTTGTACATAAACAAGATTTACAGCAATATGAATAATCTCATAATCATCTACAAAATATCTTACTCACTCAGTAAAAAAGGGAATTAAATCGGGTAAGCAGACCCCTCAAAACTGGTATCAGGAAGTGCAAAGCTGAATATAAACTTAGGGTTGCAACTGCCATTACAGACAACCACAAAGCCTTCTGTTATATGTTGTAAGAGCTACCATACTCTGAGCTTTAGGCTGTCACCAATATTCTAACTGAATGGACACTAAGCTCCTTCAAAAAGGGATTGACCTTACTGCTGACCAATGTGATAATTGTACACTCTTTCTAAATTCCAAGAAATCCAGTGTAGTTACTTTTGGGAGACATACTACACTCCCCATTCCATAATTAGAGACCTCTGTACATTTGAAAACAATGAGCTACCATTTGGCAAACATATATTTGTTAAAAAGGTAAGCCCACTGGACATGTGTCCCTTTTCAGAGGTGACCCAGGAGCACTAAATTAAGTTTAAGTTTTTTTAAGTGACTTTCTCAGAGTTACACAGAAGGCAAATGAAGGTGGAAGTAATTAAACCCTGTACCCTTTGGTTTTGGGAAGTATTTTATTAACAGTTCAGAGCATTAATCCTCTGCACTAACTACTAGACAGTTAGGGATTAGGAAATCCTTCTTTCAGTTACAACTTATCTTTATGGGTATCTCTCCTAGCTCCAAGTATGTCATCACTCTACTTTATTCTTCCACTTCTTGGGTGTAAAACCCTCTTCAGCATTTACTTCATTAAGCATTCAGAAAATCTTGAAAAGATAATTAGCCAAGAGAGTTAGTGGCACAGATAATCTAAATTGAATAAAAAAAATTCTTGCAATAATCTGTTTTATATAGGCTTCCAGGGAGCTCTGTGCTTAGTGTTTAGAATAATGAATTTATCAGCCAGTAAATTCACTATGTTGTTCTGCTCAGTGAAGGTGGCAACACTGACCACCAGTTCATCATATTGATGTTTACTGCCTTTGAGGTTTCAGACAAAGATATAGAAGGCCTTCTGGTTGTCTTTAGCCTGTGAAGCTATCTTGACCGTGTAAGTGCCCTTGTTGGACTTAATTAGTCCTCTTAGTTTCGTGGTTAGTTTAATTAGAGAACCCCCATCATTATGGAAATTCCTCTTCTTGATTTTAACCTTGACATTTTAATTTTTGTTATATACCCTATTAAGGTTAGGATTCCATCAGTGTGGTTTGTTTTTAGAGTTTGTTTTGTGCTTACTTTTAGTAGGTACAGCAGCCTCTATGCAGCCATTACCATGGTTGTAAAAGGTCTCTGTGAGCAATTCTGCATAGGTTGCTGTGAGCTCTGATTTGGGGGGGATTGAATTTTTACAGACTATTTACTTAATAGGATGTAGTTTGCTTTGGAATAGTTCCTAACTGTTACAGGGTTTGCTGGGGTTACCGAGTTAATTTTTATTTCAAAGGAGACAGCTTTGTGTTAATAAAGTGCAGGAATCATTGTGCCTGCTAGCATAAGGCAGTGTATGCTTCCCGATCTGTATTTTCCATGTATATGGTATTTGTTTTAATGGTGAGTGTTTTCAGTAGGTCTAGGTGTGAGCTACGGGATTCTAGAGACATAGACTGTGACCTATAACTTGCTAGGATATAGTATGGGACTTTGTCTATGGTGATTTGCATGTGGATAAATTCCAGGGCATCATCCTGTTTAACAAATGCAGAGGTATGCTTGTTGCTAATATAGATTGAAACACTTCCACCTTTTGTCCCTGTCTTTGCAGCTGATAGTCTAAATATATGGAAGACACTGAATCCATGCACAGCTAGAATACTTACTGCAGATTTAAACAATCCCTGGGATTCATGAAGCTCGGCGCACGGACGGTTTTAGCCTTGCGCCGAGTGTCCTTCTCAGAGATGGTGCAGTAACACCATATGAATATTTATGAATGCACGCTGCTGCACCCTCAACATGCACAGGAAACATGTGCGAGTATAGGGGGCATGTTTAAGTGCTTTAAGGAGGCTTAAACATGCCCCCACAGTTGCATAACTTACATTGCTTACTATTAGAGCCTGCCTCTAATAGTAAGCAATATGTCAGTGTCCGTGGATACTGTAATGTATGCAAAGTATACAAGAGTGTCCATGAACACTGAAATAAAATCAAAGGTGTAAACACACAAGCACATAGTTGAATGTTGAGCCCCTGTCCCTAGAACTATTACATTTAAATTCCCTGTGTCCCTATGTTACTGTTGTATCTCTTCGTTATTGAAAGCGTAAGCAAATCACAGCGTTTGTGCATTGCTGCCCTTTGCTCAGCTTAGCTTACACATCAAAATCATCCATACAGAAAAACACATGCAAAATCAACGTTAACATCAATTTTGTAGTGGTCAGAGCATCCACATCACAAACAGGCATTCCCCGTTCGAGTCCTACTGCAACACATATCATTTTCCATGTGGAATGTGTATATGAACATATTTTAACATTATTTTGCTGTATAACCTACATAATAACGTAAATGTGAACTGGAGTACTACATTAAATGTTTACTTGATTTAATTAAAGTGTTAGTGTCATAATGAATAAGGCACTAGTAAGCAGGTTTAAGCATAAATAAGCAGTAGTAAGCATATATAAGCACCAGTAAGCTTGTTTAAGTGCGTTTGCACAGGGGTATGCATTGCCTACACAGATTAAGCAAAGTAGAAGCTAACTGAGTGTAAGAAACTGTAACCAGGGTTTAGCATTGCTTAGCTCTGCGCAAACCCGCTCACAACTGCTTTAAAGTGCCTTAATCACTCTGTACCCAACATCCCATGTTCTGCCCAGCAACAAAATAAACAGCCTCTGCAAGGCTAGAACTCAGGACAATGTACATCACAGTCACAGTAGTTAACCACTAAGCCATCATAGCAATACATGTAAAGGAGGTATCAGCAAACTAATCCTCACCACAGGAAAATCAAATCAAACATGTGAACTGAATCTATGTACAGTGTGATGTTCTATAACCCACCACAGACCATAAATATGTGAATTGTGGTCCCTCTCCATAAAGGTGGTGCCTCAATGGATCCTGGAAACTATCGCCCCATAAGCCTGACTAGCTTAGTCTGCAAAGCTATGGAAAGGATCATCATGGACCTCATAAATAAAGATATTGGGGACCTACAGACACTGGATCCTACCCAGTTCGGCTTTGTTAAGGGCAGATCCTGCCTTTTAAACCTGATTGATTTCTTTGAAACAGTCACCAATGCGATTGACGAGGGGAAGGTGGTCCACACAGCCTACCTGGACCTCGCTAAAGCCTTCGATACAATATCCCACTCAGGCATTATAGATAAGCTCACCAGCTTAAATATAAACCCCTATGTCACTAGATGGATTGCAAACTGGCTCAAGGACAGAACCCACATGGTTAGAATTGCTGGAGCCATGTCAGACTCCAAACTAGTTACAAGTGGTGCCCCACAAGGCTCAGTCCTGGGACCTCTCTTGTTCGGTATATATTTCTCGGAGGTACAGGCCAACACGGAAGGACTGTGGCTGACCAAGTTCACAGATGACTGCAAACTGGGTGCCATAATTGACTCTCCAGCCGACACAAGCATCCTCCAAAAGGGCCTCATAGAAACAGACAACTGGTGCCAGAGCCATGGCCTCAAGCTAAATGCCAAAAAGTGTATAGTCATCCCCTTTGGCAAAAACAAAGTGCCCACAAATTACCACATAGGTAGTAATCCATTAAGTACAAAAGAAGTAATTAGGGACCTGGGGACCCAAGTTGATAGCAATCTCTCATTTGACAACCACGTGGTCAAAGTGGTTAGAAAAACATTTTATATAGCCCACCTAATCATGAAGGGATTCACATCTAGATCAGTGGAGGTCATTGTGCCTCTTTACTCATCCCTCATCAGGCCCATAATTGAGTACAATGCCCCTTTTGGGATGTACCTTACCAGACACCTGCAGCAACTGGAAGGACCCCAAAAGTACCTCACCAAGTGGATCAAAGGGCTCAAACAGATGCCATATGCTGCCCGGTTAAAGAAACTCCAGCTCTACTCAGTGGCATACCACCTGTTCAGAGGCGATCTGTGCCTGACATATAAAGCCATGTCCAACCTGGAATTAATGGACATGCTGCACCTCAGAAAATCCAAATCCCATCGAGCTACACACTCGAGACTTGAACCTCAGCACTGAAATAAATAGGACATGCTGGAGGGACAGATTCATAACCCAGAGGCTCCCTTCACTCTGGAATAAAATCCCAGTCCAGGTTAGGCAGAGTCCCTCATTGACTCTCTTCAAGAGGAATCTTGATGAGTGGATGGGAGATCATAGGTTTACCCCAGGTATCACTTCTGTGTCACTGTTAGACAGAGGCACAGTATACTAACCTCGAAAAAGGGCATAGCAAAATAAATTTAAAATGGGTGGCGAAAGCCAAACACATTCTGGCTAGGCTTATAAATGCCCTAGGGCAGATAGCCTAGTATGAACCTATGAATCTATGAATTGGAGTACTGCAGTAAACAAAGAGTTGAGGTGTCATTGTAATAAAGGTTTGAAGTCCACAGGACCCCATACAGTGTATGTACACATGCATCACAGATACCAGACACATATATAACCTGTAATGAATAATAAATCGGTGCCAGAAGGCAACTATAATGCTAGATAACCAATAAGCAATGCTAAGCTCATCACAGCCCAACTTAGTAAGTGTAAGCAATATGTAGGGAAGCCAATACAATCTGCCCACAGGTATACCTCTTTAAGCAGTGCCAACCTGAAGTAAGCAGGTGTGCCCATAGCTTAGCCTTTTCGAAACTGGCCAATTACAGAAAAGTGTGGGAATCCGGACCTACTTAAACCGAAGAGGTGGGAATATGGCTCATAACTGGTTGTAGCATTCCCCTGCAGGTAGAATGTCAGGAGTGGGAGAAGGCACTCACTTTAGAGCACAGCTCTGAGGCATCCAGGTGTCCAAATTCATGGTATGGCTCCTGGTAAAGCACCATGACAGGAGTCTACTGCAGGGCCAGTACCAAGGCTCACAGTACTAAACGGAGGCATGGGACAGTCTCGCCCGTGACCTCACTAGTGCCACAGGTATCCCCCAGACTGGTGAGCAGGTCAGGCACCACCATGCAGACTTTAAGCGGTGGAGGGGGGATGTCCTGGAACATTGGATCCAGGATGAAAGCAAGATGCAGAATGCCCCAGAACTGAGTAAGTACTCATTCCACTAAGTAGTTAATAATTGCCTAGCTTGTGTATACTATGGATAGGTATGGCTAAATATCACTGTATTTCTCTGACAGCTGCAGATGAGCATGCTGCGAACCAGCAAGCCTATGATGCTAGTCTGCAAAGGATGCATCGCGAGGCAGGTTAGTAAATGGCCTGCATGTACTGTCATAACATATAAATGTATGAGTCTCAGAAAGTGTTGTACCAGTATACAGAATTGTGTAATATGCTGCATTAAAGGTATAACCCCTGCATTGCTTCTGTTTATTCTGCAGTCATATGTTGTACTGTTGCAGTTATTAAATAGTACCATTGTAGTAAGCAGTGTTACCCACACTGTGGTTTGCAGATAAAATGTGTATGAAGTTCTGTACAACAATGTTGGAAGTGCAAACAGGTCAGTCATATTAGAGGAAAATGGAAACTCAAACAAACTTCTGAACCACACAAAAAGAAACAGACGGCCTGGAAGCTCCCAAAAGGAATCCTAGAAACAAACCAAAATACAATGCAGCAAGTCTGTCAGCCAGATAATAATCCAAATAGTCGAAGTCAAATAAAAGTCTCTGTAAAAAGCCACCAATTTATTTAAGCCTTAAAAATATAGCTTTTCGTCAGTCCCAAGACCAACTTCTTCAGAAATAGTTAAATGTATCTACACCAAGTTACAAAATGGCCACCTTGACCTTTAAACTCTTACATCCATGACATCACTTCCCTTAATTCACCTTTAAAGGGATACAACATCACTACATATGATGAACATTGTCCGGAATTAAGGGAAGTGATGAAGCTATACAAGCAGTAGTAAGCATGTTTGTGCGTTTGCATGGGAGCAAGCATCGCCTACACAGATTAAGCAAAGTAGACACTAACTGAGTATAAGGAAGTGTAACCAGGGGTTAGCAGTGCTTACCATTGCGCAAACCCGTGCATATCCGCACACAACTGCTTAAAAGTGCCTTAATCACTCCGTATCCAATGGTCTTTGTTCTGCCTAGCAACAAAACAAACAACCTCTGCTAGGCTCAAACCCAGGACTCGGCACTCCATAGCCAAAGTGATTTACCACTAACCCATGACACATACGAAGATATTTTATTTTTCCAGAAACATATCATCCAGTCCAGTCATCTAATAGTACAGAGAATGTATACCAACATCTAGGTGTATGTGTGTGTAAATATATTAATATCTAAACAGATACAACATATCTAGCTATGTATATATATATATATATATATATATATATATATATATATATATATATATATATATATATATAGTAATTTCTAAAGCTATATGCATATATATCAATATATATGCACATATATACATGCATATGCCTAAATCGGCACATATCTGTGTCTACACCTATATGTCTACATATACACAACATGTTACATATGTGTACGCAGATATGTATCTATGTAGGTATATACGGACATAGTCATATATATATGTTAGCAGATATATATATATCTGTATAGGTATATATGGCCATACATCTGTACATAGAAATGGCAGATTAACAAATACACATATGTCCACATGCACTGTTATTGAGGTTGAGAGGCCCCTCACACTATACATCTTCTATGGATAAGCATCCCCTCACAGCCAAACACGTGCGCCCTGCAATACAGTACCAAGTACAGTCTGCCTCCCATAGGACATGTACTAACTGGAAGCCATCAACATCCCCAGGATACAGATACACAGACACAGATATGCAGATACAGATATACATATATATATATATATATATATATATATATATATATATATATCTACATGTGACTACACATACACACACAGACATATGTACAGGATGATAGATATGTAGAAGGTGCACACAATATGGAATGGCCACTATGCCTACTGTTAACACCTGAACAACTGGACACTGTATGGGCCACCCATACAATTTTCAATCATTGCCTGCAACATATACCCATAGAAAGACCATAGGAAAGACACCACACGCAGGTTTGCAGACATGGGAATCCTTTAATTCTGTACTATAACAGTTCTATATGCCATGTCATATAGCTGCTCAGATACTTTCAACCATATAAACAGAGTACTGCAACTGTGAAATTGTTCAACTACTACAGTAGTCTGGAAAGGTTCACAACTGTTGCTGTCCAGGCCAATCCCTTCAAATTGTACAATAGTGAAGACAGACGGGCCCACAGGATACCAAACAATCAACAGTATGTACCACAGGTGTGTAGTTCAGCAGCCTCTATCTACACTCTGTACAAACTCACTAGGAGGGAGGTAAAGACGTTTTGTGCTCTAATGGGTTGCAACTGGTACTTAACAAGACATAACTGACACCATCACAAGCACACCGACAAACAGGACAGTCTGTATGGCAGGGGCAGTAGTCTTGCAGTACCCCAATTCATGTAAGTAATGTCACTATAGGTGAAGTATACGGTACTATACATCCAGTTACCTTGTAGCAGCACACCCCTGCTACCCCCACATTTATCAA
This sequence comes from Protopterus annectens, assembly GCF_019279795.1. Lineage (NCBI taxonomy): Eukaryota > Metazoa > Chordata > Ceratodontiformes > Protopteridae > Protopterus > Protopterus annectens. The sequence continues at coordinate 567,710,321 of NC_056738.1, read as the reverse complement.
CAGCCTAGGTCATTTATGGTGTTCCTCACCTACACCCAATCATACAGGCCCATATACCACTGTTACATACACTGGCCTCTCGACTGCATAAGGGCACACATGTATTGTGTAGGTGATGTCCACTCATATATGGCCGCAGCCCCACTGTATGTGTGGGGGATAAAACAGCAGTGGACTAATGGCAGCAATGGCAGTGTGATATACTCACAGCCCACTACAGAACAGCCCCCAGCAGCATCACATATGTGCAAAGCTTGGTATATAGATGGAGGACAGAGGCTGGAACACAGGCACATATGTGGAACACTGTTGCCATACACTAAGCAAGGTGCTGGTGTTACAGGATAATCTGCAACATACCCTTAGTCAGGGAATTGAGGTTAGACACAGAAATGGATGTAGCCATGTACTGATAGCATGCAACACACACACTGCCAGTGTAATATCTGACACAGGACCTCTGTGGTGGACGGACAACACATAATAGGCATACCTCTGTCCATCAAGAGGATAGGCCCACAGTAGTGAGCTGTGCAGACAGACTGCATTCCATGGTACACTAGTATGTACACACACTCACACCCTGTAACTCCGGTACTATGCAAAGCATAATTACAACTCTACTCACAGTCTGGGTGTAGTTCCTGCTCCTCCTACAAATATGTGGCCACTCTGAGTGTGCAGGTTCTCCTGTAAGAGGAATCGCTACCTGCTGTCTGTAACACTGATGCCCATGAACAGGAAGGATGTCCATCACACAGGATATGTAAAGGGATCACACCCACATGCTGTATAGATTTATAGTGGGTGGTTGCCATGACATTAACTGGAAGTTGTACATACGTGTAAACATATATATATATATATATATATATATATATATATATCTATATATATATATATATATATATATATATATATATATATATATATATATATATAGATATGAATATATATAGATATATCTATATATAGATATATATATATGGCTATCTGGATAAGTCTATGTACATATATTTCCACCACATGTCCTGGACTTGGTGTGTAGCCCTACCCCGGCCCCTGTAGTCCCAAAGTCGTAGTGCAAGGGGATGTCAGGTATGTATAGCAGGTACATTACTAGACTATTGCTACTGTCATTGGGATTGTCTTCACAGACATGGTGTGTGTGGAAGGTGACATCTGCTCATAACATGTGTGCCATTGTCTAGTGACAGACATCCTAAGGAACTCATTGTAGAGTACCGCTGCTAGCATGTAATATGTGGAACATTGGACACACCCTGTACAGTCCAGAGGTTTACACATAATCCCTTATTGCACAACATGTGTACTAGGCCTGACGTTATGAATGTAGACAACCATGTAGATGGGTAGAGCACATAACGACATGTATACATTCGTCACCATAGGTTTTGGATTCACACACTCCTGTGTGGCCTGACACATAATGAATGCTGGTACAGGGGTGCCATGGACACATACTATCCACTAGATATTGACATACATCTGTACAGCATCCCACTGCTCTGTCTGATATACAAGACCTTTAAGAGAGGCCTGGAAGCAGTACATCTGGCATGTATTTGCACATGACATCTCACTGGGTAAGTACACTACTCTGCTAGGCATGTCACAATGCACTGTGCAGGCTACATGCAGACTGGCTCAACACTGGCCTACATCTCCTATGGGGGAATACACATGTACCTGCATATATAGCAGGCTCAACAGCCATGTCACAGCACAGGATAAGATACACCTGCATGACAGTGCATAACCACAACCAATGTGAACATAGCCACAGCCACACATGGTAAGCTAGCATAACATTACAGTATATGGACTATCTGTTCGACACCATCCTCATATGTGCCACTCAAAGAATGCCCTACATATACTGGGCTGCTACACAGTTTGGTCTGATGGCTGTCTGTGGTATGGGACGTGTGTGTATGGCCATTCAAACATGTATGGTAAAACGATACCATACAGTGGGGCAGCATGTAACATCACATAGAAGGGGAGCCAGAACAATTATATCTAGCACAGTCTGTACACAGGCTAAAGTACATATTAGCAATACACACACTGCCGACATTCACCATCACTACACAGACCTCAGTACTGTACAAACATCCACAGATTGTCCAGGTTATGTCATGTAATATGACCCCTACTGTACATGACATGTGTAGCAGTCTGATATATCATTGCCTTGTCAGCAGAGATGATGACACTATTTATGGTGTAAAGCACATATGCACCACTTCATGCACATCATCTGTACAACGGTTGACAGAGGTGTGTCTGACAGCACATACACAGGGCCAGTATAGACATGTTGCTGTGATAACCTCATACATTTACTATTGTAATGGGGTTTGTTGCAACCTATGTCCTATGAGGATATGGAGTCAGTAACTGTCACGGCTTTCACCTTCTACAGAATACAATCCTCACACTACCTTCTGCATTCCACAGATAGATGCACCGTGTCTAACACATGAAACCAAAGGCACAACACTGCCCAGTCTGCAGATGACCCTGCAGATAGGGATTTCTCATTTACATGGAACTGACATGGCAGGTATTGCGACATGTACAACAGGCATATCCAGACAAACACTGGTAAACCAACATTACTCCAAATGCAGTATGGCAGCACTTACAATCTGTAGTCAGGTCAGGCATATCCCCCTCCTGTTTGTTGGCCTCTTTCCACAGTGTATGTTGTTAGAGGTAAATCCCCAATCCATCTGAGATGCTGTTTGCCAAACAACAGATCTAGTTCCTGCTCACAGTGAGTAAAATGGGTCAATACCACCATGATGTTCCCAGGTATTGGAGTTTGTTTTCAAGCAATTGGCTATGGGAATGTTACCACAGCTGTTCCACATGCAATTAGCTAAGGGAGGGCTACAATTCATGCAAAGGTCATCAGTTGATCACAACCATCACTTGAAATACACATGCTGCTGCCTAAGCATAGTAGGTGTGGGTCTCCACATCCGCCAGAGAGGGAGTGGGAGAAGCAGACAGAGGCAAATGCATGTCAGGGAGGAGTGGCTGAGTAAAACAGAAGCATGTTTGTATCACACATCTACCAGGACAGGGTATCAAACCCCCAACAACTATGTAGTGCTATCACAGTGCAATGCAGTTATTGGATGCACCACATAGGTTACCTGCTGTGCAGTACTCAGAACATATTTGTGATGTTGAGTGACATCTGCAACAGGGATATGGTAGATATATGGTACATGACGTACATGTGCCTGTCTGCATGAACAGGTGCCAGCATCAACACAGGCACACTCACACAGGGACGCACACACATTGACACACTTGGCAGGGCCAGAAGTGCAACTCATCACTAGTGGGATTGCCACACCACATCAATGTGCATGTATCACATGCACCCAATGGGCCATATGGAGGTCATATGGGTAAGGAGTATGAGGAGGTGTCAGACATCAGACAGCATGCTTCAATATGCCCTGGGGGATTGTAGTGAGTGTGGATGTGGACATACACATCATACAACACACACACGAACACACAGGGTGCTGGTTCTGACATGCATGGGTGCATGTCTGCATGGGTGTGTGGTGGTCATTTGTGTCAGCAGGCTATACAAGGGTAGGCGATGGGTATACCTTGGCATCAGGCCACATGACAATGGTCTGCATTGTGGGCCAGACCTATAGTTTCTGCATTTTCCCACACAGGTGGGTATTGCATCCCCCATCCAGTCACCTGGGTGACTATTTTGTGTGGCCAATGCTGTGCATCACTTGCCATGTATGTGTTCCTTAGTCTGTGGCATGGATGGTGTCTGGGATGTGCACACCTCCCACATGCATGCACAGTGACATGTGGAGCTGTACCTGAGGTGTCTGGCCCATGTTGTTAACACAGATTATCATCAGATGTGCCAGGCTTGGCCACCTGTGGCAGGAACTGGTAATGGGCATCAGGTTTACCCTGCACCTACATTGATAGCATGCTAACAGCATTCCCTGATGCCATTGTCATCTGTCCATACAGGGCATGGTGTCACACATGGTATGTCCATTGTGAGTCACATGTGAAGGCACCAAAGGTGGTGCAGGTGTCCATTGGGGAACAAGGTGGAGGTGCACTGCCTGCATGTGTGTGCATAGTGGACAGATGGGCAGGAGGACATGGTCTCTGTAGCCCACTGCTATCACTGCATAGTTCCTTTCAGTGGCCAGTATGCAGGGTACTACCCACATATTGGCTATTGCCTAGGCATGTGTGTGCGTATGACACATGGGTTGAGTGTGTGCTCTGGGTAATAGTAGGGTTGCTAACTGTGACTGGCTGGCCTTGATGCCACATGTATGGGTATGACTTAGCACCCCAGCCTCTCAGCTAATTTACATCTGTTATCCCTGTATGGTTGACATTAGGGCCACCATAAAAGTGATGAGCAAAACCCCCTCCACATTGCCCACAGGTCTCACACACTCACACCCACCTCTACACAGGATACAAGTTACAAACACACACACACACATCATGCCTGGGAGTAGACCCCCCTACTTAACTATTATATTACACTATGCAGTTATAGTATGTGCCATGGACATTACTGGAATACGTCTTCCCCAAAGGTGTATTTCACGATGAATGACATCATCAGGACTACCAAAGAAGGGCGTTTTATCTGTACTGCAGGTGACTAGCCTACAATGCATTGCTCCCTACACAGACATTGAAACACACACAAAACATCTAGAACTCCCATGGGTGGAGATGCAACCCTACCACAGTTCTAAATCACACTACAGCAGTACGCAGTTATAGGACACACTACAGGGATCATTAGGCTCTGATTTTCCCAGAGTTGTATTTCTAGGTGAGTGACATCAGCAGCCTTGCCAATGTTAAGTATATGAATTGTACGGAGTGTGAGTAGCCAACTAAGCATTTCTCTCTACACAGTCAGAGACAGATGGACAGACACACAAACACACTCACACATTTGGCAAGTCTGGGGTTAGCACTACTACCTAACAAGTTTATCACTACAAAGGGCGGCACAGTGGTGCAGCGGTTAACGTTGTCGCCTCACAGCAAGAGGTTTTCCGGTTCGATTCTCGGCTGGGGTGCCTTCTGTGTGGAGTTTGCATGTTCTCCCTGTGTTCGCGTGGGTTTCCTCCGGGTACTCCGGTTTCCACCCACATTCCAAAGACATGCATCTGGAGCGTTTCTCCCCGGGCTTCCACTGAAAACAGGCTCTGTGGAACCTAGTCAGACATTCCCAGTCAACAAATGTTAAATAAAAATAAAAAAAAATAAACAAAATAAACTTACACAGTTATGAGACGTGCCATGGAGATTACTGATCTACAGCTCTCCCAGAGGTGTAATTCACATTGCATGACCTCAGCAAGCATGTCATAATACTGCTAAGGGGAGGGTGGTGTGCGCATGGCCCATATCCCATTCATGTAGGGGTTGACATGCCACATGTGGGCACACACAGGGTCATATGTCACAGGTACGTGTATACAGCTACTAGATGACCACTTCCTTGTGCAGTCATGTTGCACAGCTGACACGTGCACCACAATAGTCTGTCATGCTGACAGATACTGGTGGCTAGTATCTGCAGTGAGTGACATCTGCACCTCATGTGTTTAGGGCCCTTTGGCTGTGTGCTGGGTGAGACAGGCCCAGATGGCTCCTTGTCACGGTCACCCTCTTCCACACATCTATGTCCATCTACCTTTGGCTTATTATAGTGTGTTGTCCTTATATATATCTCTGTATTCCTATCCACTGTCTGTGCAAGGCAGGGGTAGGTGCATACTGACTTGTGCCTGCACTAAGAACTGCGACTGCCAGATTTGTCAGGTCTACTAATGTTTGCAGACATGGCCTTTATGTGTTTAAGCGTGTGAGCATGCCCAGTATGGCCATCTGTATTGCATGTGTGGATCAAGTCCAGGTAGTTTGTACTGCAGTGCTGACCTTTATGTTGTACACCGACAGGTAGCGTGCTGTATCTACAGAGTATCCATCGGTCATTTGGCATTGACTGTTCCTACATTTGTGCATAGCAGGGAGGGGGAGTACTTGACTGATTCTACATTTCTACACAGGAGTGGGGGGGGCACACCTGACTGTTACTATAAGTGTACGTAGACTGGGGGGGGGGCACACCTGACAGTTGTACACATTTGCTACGACTGTACTGGTATGTCAGGTACTCCATTTCAGTCTGTAGTCATACCTATCGTGCTGGCTAGAGACATACCGGTGTACTACAGATCCTACCTTTAATTACCTACATATTGGTTTCTGACTTCCAGGCCTTCACATCTTATATCCAAATTCCTGGCCTGCTGTAGTCTGTCTTTGTAGGCCTGGGGGTGGGGTTACCCATAGGACTCATTCAGAGGCCATTGTACAGCATTTCTTTGTGTTTGTCTACACCTATCCTGCTGGCTGTGACTGTTGTTGGGTATGTGACCCCCCCCCCCAACTGGCATGTGTGAGTCACTTACCTTGTGGGTGTCCCAGTACTGAGGGTGGTGCTGCAGGGCTGCCTATGTTGGATGCACATAGTACACTCCCTATACATGGTTAAGCACAGGTAGTGTCATGTTTGGCATCCCTTTTACTGTATGTGCGAGTCAGAGAGAGGTGTCATTCCCTGTGTCCCTATTGTGTCAGTGCATGTGCTATGCGTTGCCTCTTTGCCAAGGGCAGGCATACTGGGCATGCCTCCTTCTGCCTACTGGGGCAGGCTCAGGTTGTTCCTCCTCCAAGTTACTCTGTACCTGTGCAGGCCTTGGCAATGGTGGGGGGCTGTGTGGCCCTGCCCAATGCTGTTCCTGCTGCAGCTGTTTCCACAGGATCATATTGTGTAGCATGGCACATACTATGAAGATGCGGGCACAAGTGGCTGGAGAGTACTGCAAGGTTCCACCGGATATGTCCAAGCAATGGAACCGTGATTTAAGCATCCCAAACACAAGCTCTATGATGATTCTGATTTGTGCATGTGCCTCATTATGGCATTCTTGCATGGGTGTGTGAGCATTTCTGATGGGTATCATCATCCACAGTTCCAGTGCAGAGCCAGCATCCCCCACCAGGTGGCCATATGGGAAGTCCCTCCTGGCAATTACCTGATACAGCTGTGAAGCATGCCAGATGTGGGAGTCGTGATAGCTTCTAGGGCTGCCAGCACACACATCCATGATAATGCCCTCAGCATTGCACATGACCTGGCAGTTGATGGAGGGGTATCCGTTGTGGTTTATGTAGTGCCTACCCTGCTCACCAGGTGGTGATTTGATGTGCATGTGCGTGCAGTCTATTGCACCCAATACTTCTGGGTATTCTGCCACACGGTGGAAGAGACACATAATGCTGGCCAACTCCTCCTGCGTTCAGGGGAAGTATATGTGCTCATTGGCATGTGGTAACATGGCATCCAGGAACTGGTGGAGTACCCTGGATGCTGACGCTGGTGAGATCCCCATGATATCCCCAGTTGGCCTTTGAAAGATATCTGTGGCTAGTATTTTCAGGCTTACACATACCTTCGTTTCCACTGGGATGGGTTCCCCTCTGTTTGTTCTGGCTCTGAGGCATGGTCGGCACAGCTCCACAAGTTGCTGTAGGGTGTCCCTGTCCACCCTGTAATGGACTACTATCTCCAGATCATGTAGCCCATGGTTGGTTACCCTGGGTCGGAACACTCTTCTCTTCCTCTGGTGCCTGAGGTGGTTGTCAGCATCATCCTCCACACCACCTTCAGTCTCCAACACATGCTGGTGGATCAAAGCTATGGCAGCCCCTAACATGTACATATTAAAACTTCCCCTATGTATACACCAATGGTGCAGAGTGTATGGGAATACACAAGTGTGTGTGAGGTGCTTTCACACTTTATACTATTGTGCTATAGATGCTGCTGATGTCATTGACTGTGTATGAGCTATTCCAGCTGCAAGGTATCTTAATTATGAGTTTTACAGTGAGTACTGCAAGTGTGGGGCCTGTAGTGTGGAGTTATGCTTGTCTATCTTGATTAATCTGTTGCCCTTTAATTCCCTTTTAAGCCTGGATCCCCTCCCATTGTCAGGCTTGCATCCACCTGCCAGCTTTCTTGTTTTGTACTTTCCCTACCCAGTCATGTGTTGCAAAATGTGTTATGTAGCTGATATAATGCAATTCGGCTTTGTTCTGCTTTGACACTTTACTGTTTTCTTTGCAGTACAGCCCCTCCCGTTTCCTGTTCTGCAGGTAGCTGCTAGAAGCCTTGTTAGCTGTTGTCAATGGCCCACTGTAGGTTCCTAGGTGTTAATTACTCATTTGTACTCCAATTTCCCTGCTGCAGCATTTCCTTATTTTTTTTCCTCATATCTTTCCTGTTTCAGCTCCGGTGCGAGCTGCGCAAACCCATTTATCGGGTTTAAGCCCGTATTAATCTCGTTCACATGCATACTCGGTTACCTTGTGTGCTCTCAGCTAAGCAAAGCTAAAGTCAGTTCAACACACCCCTTTTCTTCAGCTTTGCTTAGCTACGGGCAAACCGCGTTAGCAATGCTCCAATGTGCTTACAGCAAAGGTGACACACCCCTCTGTTGATTCATAGGTTCATAGGTTCATACTAGGCTATCTGCCCTGGGGAAATTATAAGCCTAGCCCAATTCTGTATGGCTTACGCCACCCCTTGATTTGAGTATATTGTGCCCTTTTTAAGGTTTAGTTTACTGTGCCTCTGTCTAATGGTGACACGGGAGTAATCCCTGGGACAAACCTACGATCCCCCATCCACCTATCGAGATTCTTCTTGAAAAGATTCAGTGAGGTGCTCTGCCTCACATGAACTGGAATTCTATTCCAGAGCGAAGGAAGCCTCTGGGTTATGAACCTGTCCCTCCAGCAAGTTCTATTTATTTCTGTGCTGTGGTTCAAGTCCCTCAAGCGTGTGGCTCTAAGGGATTTAGATTTACTGAGGTGGAGCATGTCCATTAATTCTGGATTTGACATAGCTTTGTATGTCAGGCATAGATTGCCTCGAAGTAGGCGGTATGCAACTGAGTAGAGCTGGAGTTTTTTTAACCGAGCAGCATATGGCATCTGTTTGAGACCCTTGATCCTCTTGGTGAGATACTTTTGGGGTCCTTCTAATTGCTGCAGGTGTCGGGTAAGGTACATCCCAAAGGGCATTGTATTCTATGATGGGCCTGATGAGGGATGAATAAAGGCACGATTACCTCTCTTGATCTAGATGTGAAACCCTTTGTGATGAGGTGGGCTATGTAGAAGGTCTTTCTAACCACTTTGGCAATGTGGTTTTCAAAGGAGAGATTGCTATCAACTTGGGTCCCCAGGTCCCTAATTACTTTCTCTGTACTTAATGGGTTACCGCCTATGTGGTAATTTGTGGGCACATTGTTTTTGCCAAAGGGTATGACTATACATTTTTTGGCATTTAGCTTTAAACCATGGCGCTGGCACCAGTTATCTGTCTCTGTGAGACCTTTTTGAAGGATGTTTGTGTCAGCTGGAGAGTTGATTATGGCCAGTTTGCAGTCGCTGAACTTGGTGAGCCATAGTCCCCCCACGTTTGCCTGTCCCTCGGAAAAGTATATACCGAACAAGAGTGGTCCCAGGACAGAACCCTGTGGGACACCACTTGTGACCAGTTTCGAGTCTGACATGGCTCCAGCAACTCTCACTCTGTGGGTTCTGTCTTTTAGCCAGTTTGTGACCCATCTTGTGACATAGGGGTTTATATTTAAACTGGATAGCTTATCTATGATGCCCGAGTGGGGTATTGTGTCAAATGCCTTTGCAAGGTCCAGATAGGCTGTGTGGACTACCTTCCCTTCATCTATGGCTTTGGTGACTGTTTCAAAGAGGTCAACCAGGTTCAAAAGGCAGGATCTGCCCTTGACAAAGCCGAACTGGGTAGGATCTAGTGTCTGTAGGTCCCCAATGTCTTTGTTTATGAGCTCCATGATGATTCTCTCCATAGCCTTGCAGACTAAGCTAGTCAGGCTTATGGGGCAATAGTTTCCAGGGTCCGTGAGGCTCCACCTTTGTGGAGTGGGACCACTGTTGCTGTACGCCATTCTGTGGGCACATATCCTGTAGTGAGGCTGAGATTGTATAGCTGTTTTATTTGAGGGATTAGTTCCTCTTGGAGTTCATGTTCAACCTGGAATGCCATCTGGTCCTATGGAAGCAGTGTTTTTTGCTTTGGAGAGGGCAGCCTTCACCTGAGCATCAGAGATGTTTGGGAGGCAGCCCTTTGCCGGGATAGATACTTGCTCTTTTGGGGGTGGAGAAGTTTGCACTGAACCTGTCTGCCAGGATATTGGCGATGTCTGTGGGTTCAGTGTATTTTTTGTCATTTAGAATCAACTCAGAACAAGTCTGGGAGTTGCATCCCAGGTTTCTAACATAACTGAAAAAGCCTTATGATTGTCTTTGGTGTCCTGTGCAATTTTTCTCTGAAGCTGGCCTTGGAGGATTTTATGAGGGATCGTAATTTTTTGCTAGTACTGATCAGAGATGCCTTCCCTATTAGGGATTTTGCTCTATCATGTAGTAGCTTCCTCCTTCTGTTGTACAATTTATTTATGGCAGGGGTCCACCAGACTGGACGCCTGCCTTTGGATGATTGGGTCTTGGTTTTGTTTGGGATAGCATGATCCATGCATTCCTGGAGATGTCCGTAGAATGCGTTTATATAGGATTCTGCAGTTTGGGCCGTAGTTTCCACTGGCCCTGGGGCCTTGAAGGATTCTACTTCGGTTTTGAGAAGTGAGAAGTTCGCTTTTGAGAAGTTTTTCACTGTGGTTTTCTGGGCTGGGGGTGGGGTCGGAATGTGGACATCCAGTGAAATTAATTTATGGTCTGATCTTACCAATGAGGGATATACTTCTGGTGTGGAGCATAGAGTCCCCATGTTGGTAATGATCAGGTCTAGTATGTTGTCCCCTCTTGTGGGAGTGGTGACTAGTTGTTCCATAGTATTTGAGTTTATAATTTCCAGGAACCTTTGGGCTAAGGTGCTGGGGCTTGAGTAGTGCTCCCAGTCTGTGTTTGGGTAGTTGAAGTTGCCCAATATAATGGTGTTCAGAGAGATCTTCATGTTCTCCAATGTTTTCAGGAAAGCCGAGTGGGATTCCTGACTTTGAGAGGGTGGTCTGTAGGATGCTATAAACTGAAAAGCGTCTTGCCCACTGTTAGTTGCACATGGATGGTCTCCGATACTTCGTGCAATGCCACTAACCTGGAGGTGTGGATATCCTTGATAAATATGGAAACTCCCCCTCCTTTTGTGGTTCGGTCCGGGTTTTGGGGCCGAAAAGCATGATATGAGGTATAGCCTGGTAGTGCTGGGGTGCTCTCTGGAGCCTTGAACCAGGTTTCTGTCACTGCACAGATATTGATGTTCTCCATACTGAGGAGAGCTTCGAGTGCGTGCATCTTGAGGTTAAGACTTCTGGCGTTTAGCAGCATTACCCTTAGTTTCTTGTTCCTTGTGCTGTCTATGGGGGTGGGTTTGACTTTTGAGCCTTGCCTAAAAGGCACTATGGGGGTGGCAAGAGCCTTTACCAATATCCAAAGCCCAGTGGTGACAGATGCAAGCCGTCCCTAGCGAAGCAACGTGGCTTGTCGAGCATGTCATCCCAGGCTGACAGACACTGGATCCCCTTTGAATGACACCAACATTTTAGCCAATTGTTAAAATCGATCATTTTGTCTTTGTACTGTGGCATCATTCTAGGTGAGGGTAAGATGCTGCTCAAGGTCAGGGTCATACCAGCATGGGCTACATGATCAGAGAGCTCCTCTATGTCTCTTTTCATGTAGTCCAGGGAGGTACGTCTCAGGTCATTCACACCAGCATGTACAATGACGGAGTCATATTTGTATTTGCTTTGGAGTGACCTGAGTGCTTGCGTTATGTGGTGGATCCTAGCACCCTACAGGTAGCTCACCGTGACCTTCTCTTTATTCAGCCTGGTGAGCGGGACGTCAGTGTGTCTGACAATAGAGTCACCTATTACAAGAGTATCAGGTGTGTTATTCAGCCTTAAGGGCTGTGGCTGCTTGGCACACTGACTTTGTGGGTTATGTGTTGTGTGTGTGTTTTGTTTTGAGGTAGCGTTTGCTTGGATGTCTGCTTTGGAGGCCTCTGTTGCTTAGGTAGATTTTTATTTAGAGCCTCCGAGTATGTTTTTGTGTATTTATGTGTTTGGTTTGCTGATGTGGTGGGACTATGTGATACTGGAATTGTATTGTGTGAGGTTACCTTCTCCTCCTGACTGGTTACACCAGTTTTGAGATGAGAGAGCTCAGCCTCCAGTTTGGCTAAATAGTTGCATCTCTCACATATATTTGAACCTGTTTGGAGGAGGAGAGGGTTGTCCGTGTACATGAGACAGTTGTAACATTGCCTCAAAATTCCCAGATTCACCAGCTGGACTGGAGAGGAAACCATTGACTGACCTTTGGACATGCTAGAGTAATATAGGGAAACTGAATTTAAGATGGACCAATAGAGGACAGGGTAATCGTAGAGAGTATAAGAGTAAGTAGTGCTTATGGTTTAATAGTGCTAACTTGTAGGACTACTTAATTGGACCAGTGAAGGGCCTTAGAATGAGAATATGGTGTTTAAATTGAGAGATAGAGCAGTTCTAAGGGAAAAAGTGAAGAGCAGACTTTGTGGAGCCAGGAATCGTTTAAACCCAATTAGGCGGCGCTGCCCGCTGTTGTTGATGAAGATGTGATCTTTATCTCATGGTCACACCTCTGTGTTATAACACTACGCTGTGAGGTGCATCCTTACACCAGGGGGGAATCTGTGATTCAGTATTACTCCTCTCATTTGCATAGGATTGCCTACTAATTCCTAGAAACCTCGCATAACACTGACGCAACCCCTTAGCAACCCTTGCACCATGGTGTAGTGTAACATGCCTGCCATTGACTATTATGGGGAAAACATGAATTGTGTTAGAATGCACCTTTATTTTTTTTTCTATTTTTCTTATGACCCCTTTTGCGCACCTCTTCCCTACGCTTAAACTTCGTGGTAGTGCGAAAAAAAAAAGAGCATTTTGTTTATTTTCACATTTTGTACATGTTTTTTATGCCAATGGCTATATATTTAACCGTTGGCATATATTAGCATTATAATGCATGGGTTTGGCCAGCTGACATGGCTCTGATTTTATGTTTGCAGTAATGTAAACCATTTTTTACGGTTTACATTTCTGCATGCCACTTCCTGGATAACTAAATACCTTCATTTGTATGCTACACTGCTGCAAATGGGGTGATTAGCATACGGGAGCCAGGAGCTGTGCTGGTGTAGTGTACGCAGGTAGTGCAGGTGAAAACAGCTCATACCTGGATCACTTGGCAGCCATATTTGGTGTTGGAACATCAATGCTACTCCTGTGCCTGGCGCAAGCTTCATGAATCCTGGGGAATGTCTTGGTAATGGCACAGATGTCTATATACAGTTTCCTGTCTCTTGTTTAGGCTCCTAGCATTGAAAAGTAACACCTTTATTTTTTATTTATTTTTTGGCTTTTATTTGCTATGTTGCTACATTTGTCAATTTGGCACTGCTTAAAAAGACTCTAAGGGGTGGATACAGTTTTAGCCAATATTCAGATATGTAGAGAAGACAGATGCAGACCATCCTTTTCAAAGCAGCATGGTTTGTTAACCATGTCCTTCTACATTGACAAATATTGAATCTTCCTGAAAAGACACCAGAAACTAAAACAATGATTGAAGTCAATCATCATTTGTTTGTACTGTGGCATCATCCTTGGTGAGGGTAGAATGCTGTGGCATCATCCTTGGAGAGGGCAGAATGCTGTGGCATCATCCTTGGTGAGGATAGAATGGTGATCAATGCAAGGCACATACCTACCTGAGACACATATTCAGAGAGATCAACAATATTCATCTTCACATAGACCAGGGAAGTACATTACAACCTGCATGCACACCTCTCAACCTCATAGCACAAGAAATCTGGATTTAGCCAAAGTAATGGGGGGATAAAGGCCCAAAAATAGGGACACATTTTAAATATCGCTCCTATAAACTTAGAAAGTTGATAAAATAAAAGCTTTTGTGTTAACATACATGTTCTGATGGATATGAAGTCTAAAACTGAAATGTATGTCATTATTTAGTGATGTCATTCCTCAATAATTTGCCTGAAAATCACAAATTTTATGAGGAGCAGATCAAAAATGTGAGGCAAAAATCTGGACATTTTTGTGAAAATCTGGATAGTTAAGAGCTATGCCCACATGGACTACGATAGGATCATAGTAGTACCTGTAGTGTAGTGGCTTGAGTATATGCCGAACATGGTGGATCATGGCTTCATATAAGAAACTAACCATTATCTGTCATCTGTGTGTTGTACAATACAGTCCTCTATGGCAAGAGTCCTGGATAATGAGTTTGCTTGCCTTATGGGCTTTGCTGCTGGGGTCCACTGGGTGTAGGCATATGTGTGGTGTTTGGTGTTGCTTTTGGCGAGTGCTTTAGAGACTTCTGAGGATAGGCGTTTACGTTTATAAACTTAGGAAGTCTTTGTGTTTTGGGATGATTGCTTTTTAGTGTCTCAGTATAAGTTGGTCTATGTCTGTGGTAGACACTGTGTGTGGTGGATGAAGTGTGTGTACGTTTGCTGTTGACAAAATTGTTTGTATGCAAGATTTTTGCATCCAGTGAAATAGTATATGTGCATCTCTCACATACTGTGTTTGTTTCTTTAAGGATAAAATGGTCGGTTGTAAACATGAGACTACTGCAACAGCATCTCATAATGCCCATAGCTACCTAGCTGGCTATGGAGACATTTGGAAATTGCATCTCCATGTTGTTCGGTCCTGTATTTGGTTGGGCTACTTTAGGTTGTGGATTGTGTTATACAGAGGTGACTTTGGGTGGTCTCCGAGGTTTGGCACTATACTAGGTTCAACTGTGCTATCATATGATAATAGTGCTTTTTAATATGCAAAGTAGTTGCACTTAAGCTTACTAGGCTATTGATCTGTGAGGGCCTTAAGACGCCTAGCCTTACATTCTCCTGGTAGTTTTTTGCCATTATATTTTGTGCATGAATAACCTTGTGGTGACATAGCAGATAGTTTGGGACATTTACTTGTTTCTTATATCCATGACATAGGTGCTAAACCAGGATCAAATTATGGTTTACCATTCAGTCATCCAAATTATGTCTGAGTGGAGTAAGAAAAGTACCTTGCTTTATGTGGAGTAGAAAATGTTTTCTTAGAAGCATACCTATCCCTTCAACTTGTCCTATTAATGTTGCAAAAGTGACTGAGATCAATTGAGCAGGTGTTCACACTACCATTGGACTTGTGAATGCTTAATAAATCTGACAGGTGAGGGTCAGATAAGGCTCTGTACATGAGGCAGAGGTCACCTGTAAGTAGCCTGCATGATTCTGAGAACAGGGACAAGGCTTTGAGATGGCCTGCATAGTTTTTATGATTTAGGCCCTTGTTTTGTGAGAATGTGTTGTGATTGCTCTGTTTGTGACAAGTTTTTGGACAGGTGCAGGCCAAAAGGAGAATTATATTCAATGACTGGCCTAATGAAAGCTGAGTACAGTTGAATTATTGCATCCATGGACCTGGATGCCATACCTTTAGATTTAAGCTGTGTAATGAAAAATGACTTCCTTACAATAATGAATACATGTTTATCAAAGGACAGTTCACCATCAACATAGTTTCACAGATCCCTGACTACTAGATCAAATGTGAGGGGTTTGTTGCCAGTGCGGCAGATACAAGGGAGGATGTGCTTGTGGAAGGACATTATTATTCATTTCTTGGCATTTTGTTTCAGTCCATTGTTTTGACATCAGCCATTTGTTTGGGAATGGCCGTCTTGGTGTCCTCTGGGGAATTTATGATGGCACCAAGTGCATTTAGTTTAACATATGAAAAGTAAATGCTGAAGAGGAGTGGTCCAAGGACTGAATCCTAGGGTGCACTATTAGAGACAAATCTTTTGGAGGAGATACAGCCACCCACCAAAATTTCCTAGGTTCTGTTTTTGAGCCAATGTGCTAGCCCCAGTGAGTTATATAGGGCTTTACATTTAGCTTGGAGAATATTTTCTTAATACCTGAATGTGGCATAGTAATGGAAACCTTGGCAAAGTCTATAAGCAGTGTGCACTTGTTTGCCCTCATCCCACTGTCTCTGTGACCATCTTGAAGAAGTTAACAGGGTAAGAAGGCAGGATCTGCTCTTGACAAAAATGAACTGGCTTTGGTTTAGAGTTTGTAGGTTGCTGATGTCATTATTTATTAATTCCATAATGATCCTTTCTATAGACTTACAGGTAAGTCTATTATTACCTGGGTCCATTGACACTCCATCTTTGTGAAAAGAGATGACGATAAACTCCATTCAACTGGCAAGACGCCTGCATGAAGTCTTGGTCTTTGATAGTACCTTGAGGCTTTGTTCTTTGGAAATTTTAGGGTGGTGTTGTACATGCAGGTATGTGATCTGAGAATATGGGGGGGGGGGTAAAGCTAAATTTGTCAGCTAGTAGATTGGCTATATTCTCAAGGTCATGAGTCCAAGTATGTGAGTTAATTTACAACTAGTTTTGTACAATGCTGGCCATAGTTTCTGAGATCTTTAACATAGCTGAAGTAGGCTTCATGGTTATCCTTCACCTGCATTGCTTTTTGTTCCTCATATCTTGCCTTGGTTAATTTGATCAGGGTCCAGAGTTCCCTGTTTAGTTTAGTTACAGAGCTTGTAGCATCATTAGAGTTGAGTTTAATTTTATGTGTAATGAAATTTTTCTTTTATTAATGAGTCTGTTTATATATAGACTCCATCACAGCAGTTTATTATTAAATTTTGTGTCATATTTATTTCTGAGAGGTGACAGTTGCATCTATGTAGCAATGTACGTGTGCATAGAATTTGGTTCACTGTTTTCCACATATGCAGTGGGGCTATCAGGTCTGAAGGGAATTTTGAAATTGGTCAGGTCATTAGTCAGTTTTAGTAGATTAGCTTTTGCATAATCTCTGCATACTGAGGAAGTGGAAGATGCTTCCTTCTTCAGTCTTATGGTCAAAGTGATAGACTGTTGGTCCAATGTGACCGGGGGGAAAGTGACACTTGGTGGGAAGTAAAGCTGTCCTATATTGGTGAGGACCAAGTCCAGGATTTTATCACCCCTGCTTGGGATGCAGACTAACTGCTCCAGAGAGTTTGTAACAATGAAGCTCAGAAAGCTATAGCTATGACATGAAAACTTTATTTTAATAGAAATTTGGACATGAGGGAGTTCCAGTTCATTAACCAACCAGGAGGTGATTTTTTTTTTTTTTTGAATATGGAGATACTGCCCCTTTGGCACAATCATCAAAAATGGTGGGCCTGAACATGTGGAAGCATTCAGACTCTGCAGTGATCCAGTGGTTTCATTAGTAATGAACCAGCTGTCCATGACAATACATATATTGATGTTTTCCAGGGTAAGGAGTGCCTGTATGGAGTGGAGCTTTTTGTTAAGGCTGCTAGTGTTGGGTAGCAATACCTTTATGTTATCTGGATTCTGTTTTGTTATGCTGGCAACTTTAGAAGACTGATGATGACTAAAAAAAGGCACTACAGTTAAAGACTTGTCCACCATCAATATACAAAATGTCTTAGGGAGATAGGTGCAGGCCATCCCTGACAAGGCAGTTAGGATCGTCTACCATCTTCTTCCATGCAGACACTTATATTGTACCCCCTTTGAATGACATAAGAGGATAAGCCAAGCGTTGAAGTCTGCAACCCTTTGTTGGTATTTTCGCATAATTCTTGCTGATGGTAGAATGTGGCTCAAGGCTAGGTTAATACCTGCCTCAGTCTTATAGTCTGAGAGCTGCATCATGTCCCTCTTAATATGGTCCAGAAAAGTACATATAAAGTAATTTACACTCATGTGCACTATGACTGTGTCATATATGTACTTGTGATGCAGGGACCTGAGGGCATGATGTGATGAATCGTGACATGTGACAGGAAAATGACCATGATCCTTACATTGCACAGCCTGGTGAGTGCCTGAATAACACATCAGTGTGCCTTACTATGGAGTCACTTATAATTAGTATAATGGAATATGTGGAGGTTTGCCTAATGGACTTTTGTATCAAAACACGTGACTGTTATATGTATGTATGTCTCATGGTGGGCTTTGTCTGTGTTGTGTGTTTGTAAGTTTGTGTAGGTTTCTGAGGGTACTCATTTCATGGTTTACATTTAAGAATCCTTTGTGGTTTAAGCAGGTTAGTTTTTAAGAGCTTCAACAGATGTAGGTCTATAGGTTTGATCTGAGCTATGTGTGATTGGTTTAGTGTGGTGCTGGGTGACATGGCTAAGCTTCCTAATTACCTTTTAGGCTACATGCTTATGACAAACCTCTGTGCCACATCATAATATATGTCTGGACATGTTTAGTGTCAATCAGTTATTCAGTGTACAAACAAACATATATACATAAATGCGTACATGCATAAATAAATGATCTAAAGCTGGAAAATACGGTCATGTCAATACTTGACGTAATTTCCATTTTGAAAGAACATTCCTTGTATTCCTTTGAAGTATTATCTGATGGATGTAATTAACAACATTTTGCATGGTTTTGTTTGTGTTACTTATATAGCTTGAAAAAAATTCCAAAATATTTTTAGTATATTTATATGAGAAAAGAAAAATCACACTAACATTAACTAACTATTTTTGACAGATAATCATCAAAAAAGGCAGTTGATATTCTTTTTTTTTTTTTCTCATAATGTGCTCCCATCTTATTTTGGTCTGATGGTTCAGGCTAGTTATTTTCACTGAAAGTAGCACAGGAGATGATAGAAAAAAGAGAGAAGCTGTATATCGCACCTTTTACTAAAGAGAAGTTGTTTTTCATGTTCTTATTTTCTCCCCATGAGGGGTTTTACACTTTCAACATAATCAATTTTTCCCAGTCCTCAGAATGTATACACAACACCTTGAGTGGGACAGGCAATAGGTAGACAGTGGTGCACTGCCCTTGATCTCCACATGGAGCTGACAAAAGCAAGTTGCCCTGCCCACCTCACAGAAGGCACTCTGTGATTTACTCCCCAGCTTCTGCAAGGAAGCTCCAATGTCTCTGTGCCCATGCACAAACTGCAACCCCACAAGACATGTACATCCATCTTCCATGCCAGCACCTTTCATGTCTGATACACTAGCAATATCCAGGTCATATGGGTCAGTGTAAACTCTTTATCCTTCAATGTCATGGTGCTGGAAAAAAATATACTTTTGACGCTGATCTGTAAATTTAACTTGAGAGTTAGTTTTTTTAAAGAAGTCTGTAGCAGAGATAATCAGAGTTTCTAAGAAACGAAGTATTGACATATCTTTTTAAATATAGGCTAAATTACTATATGGCAAAATGCGACTGGATAGTAATAGAAGTTGTACTATCAATTAAGGCTTTTCAAATACAGATTACATCTTTTATGTTGTACATATTCTGACTTCTTGGGCTAAAATCACATTGGTTAGGTAAACGTTGACTAAGACTGGGAGAACATGATTAAGTAATAGTGCAGCAAAATGATTAGTCCAAACAAAATATACACATTTCTATAGTATTATCGAGTACG
>NC_056738.1:567671028-567690071 GCF_019279795.1 Protopterus annectens | reverse complement strand
CAAAGGGGGGAAAAAATAAAAAAAAATTTTTATGTTTATGACCCTCTGTCCATGCCTACCACTACCTGCTATATCCACCCCTATATACAGTAGATATCACAAGTGTACACATCCCTGTTAGAATGCCAGGTATGTGTGCTGTATGACAATCAGACCACAGAAGATCATTTCATAATGTTTCTCATCTTTATGTGACCCCTAACCTGTTCAATTCCATTAAAATACAATCAAGTTTCTAGGAAGGCGACCAACTATTGCCAAGTGAAGATGTGCCATGATGTTAGAGCCAAGACCAAGACAGATGAATGCTGTAACCATCTCAAGAGGTTCATACACAACATATCAGTTTAAGGGTGTGCACACTCATTCAACTGGCTTATTGCACTGATTATTATTTCCATATGTTTTCACAGACCCAGTTGTTATGTTTTCAACTGAACTGTACAGGCTAGAGGTCACACTACAGGTGGGAATTGTTATGAAATGGGTTCTGCTGGTGTCATGTTCCAATTGAACAAATACCAGGCAGTGTATCAGGGGTGTGTACCCTTTATATCCACTGTAGCTATATGGACACAGCAGTACCTGACTTGTAGATCCAGCCTCCACCAAGGTAGAGTAATCCACTTTGGTGGACAGCAGCAGTACACAAACCACATAATAGGTTGCTACATTGGCTGTACAGGGACACATAGGTGTAGGCAACAACTTTGAAGCAAGTACACCTATATCTGAGCAAGCATGTAAGTTCACAGGTGACTTCCTGTAAGGCTGACTATGACTATGAATCGGACATATCCACACCACCAAGGCAACTGCAACCATGTCAAAACCCACCCCCCAATGGATCCTGTTATTAGACAATCACACCAACCCCCACAAAGGATACTTTTGACAGACACTCACACCCACACACACACACACACACACACATACACACTTGCCAGTACTGAGTTTAGAACCCCTACCTAGCTATGTATTGCTACTACAGTGTTACAAATTTATAGCATGCGCCACAGAGCTTAAAGGATGGGTGTTGTCCCAAGGTGAGGAACATCACCAGCCCTTGTAAATACTGACACTGTGTGATGTAGTGGGTGAGCGATTCTATGAAATATTTTACCCTACACACACATTTGCATTTGCCAGGAGTGAGGTTCAAACCTCTATCTAACTATCTTTTTGAACCATTATGTTACGCATTTCCACATGCACTACTGACATTACATGGTTTGGGGTTGCCAACAGGTACTTCTAAGGTGAATGATATCTGTAGGATTGCTAAAGTCAGGCACTGAGATGTGTACTGGGTGTAAATGGGGCCAAAATATTTGAGGTACGGACATATATATGTAGACATATGTACACACACAAAAACTTGCCAGGGATGAGATTCAAATCCCTATCTATGTAGTTATCGCTACTACATTGTTCCACATTTATCGCATGCTCCACAGAGCTTATATGTTGGAGAGCTGTGCAATGGTATCTTTGAAGGTGAGTGACATCAGCAGCAGTGCTAAAGGAGGGGTAAGGGAAGTGTGGTAAGTGTGAATGACCACAAAATCAGGTCTCTACAAAGATACACACACTCTCTCACATTTACATAGTTGCAAGGAGCAGGACTGGAATTTCTATATAACTAGTTTGCTAAACTATAGTATTACACAGTTATCGCAAGCACCACAGAGCTTATATGTTAGAGAGCTGTCCAAAGGTGTATTTGAAGGTGAGTGACATCAGCAGCAGTGCTAAAGGAGGGGTAAGGGAAGTGTAGGTGTGAATGACCACAAAATCAGGTCTGTACAAGGATACACACACTCTCCTACACAAATACTCACATTTACACAGTTTCCAGGATGAGTATTGGAACTCCTACCTAAGTAGTTTGATACACTATAGCATTATGCAGTTATCCCAAGCACCACATAGCTTATATGCTGGAAAGCTCTCCAAAGGTATCTTTGAAGGTGAGTGACATCAGCAGCAGTGCTAAAGGAGGGGTAAGGGAAGTGTGAATGACCACAAAATCAGGTCTCTACAAGGATACACACTCTCACACAAACACTCACATTTACACAGTTGCCAGGATCAGGATTGGAATTTCAACCTAACTAGTTTGCTACACTATAATATTACGCAGTTATCACAAGTGCCACAGAGCTTATATGTTGGAGAGTTTTCCAAAGGTATCTTTGAAGGTGAGTGACATCAGCAGCAGTGCTGATGGAGGGGTAGGGAAGTTTAGTGAGTGTGAATGGCCTCAACCACATTCATCTAGAAACACACACACACACACACACACACACACACACACACACACACACACACACACACACACACACACACACACACACACACACAACTTTATATTTGACAGGACTGAGATTACAACTGCTACATGGATACCTATTTGTACTGTAGTGTTACACACTTATCACAAGCACCACTGAGACTATAGGGCTGAGGGCTACCCAAAGGTATTTCTACAGTAAATGACATCAGCACATCATGTGATATAGGACAATGGGATGTGTAGTGGGTGGGAGAGGCCACATAATGGGATTCTCTCTGTTGCTGTCTGTCTTTCTCTTCCCCACATCTCTGTGTCTGTATGTTTGACATATTATATTATGTTGGCCTTATATATGTGTGAATATTCCTACCCAATGTGTGTGTGTGAAGTAGCAATGGTGTGCAATTTGGTGTGTGTGCACAGACAGCTGCAAATAACCAATATCTGTAGTCCACTGTGTTGTGAGACTTTTCTCTAAGTGTAGGAGCATGCCCAGTATGACCTTCTATATTGAGGGTGTGCATCCATTCCAGGGAAGGATGGACAGCAGTTCAGGGTTTTGTGTGCTACAGCTACACCTAACAAAGTGTTTTTGCAGGATATCTGTAGATAGGTTGCCAATATGGAGAAACAATGGGCTTAACATACAGGGGATACTGTAACTATTGCTGTCTGCGCTGCTTGTGTGACATGTTTGGTTGTAGCATAGATATTCTAACAAATGTACTGTTTTACACTGTGATGTGTCATGTCATCAACTACTGACAGTTATCATGTTTTGCTCACAGTTATTTACCAGGAAATACAAGCTGAATGAAGCTGAAACCAATATTCTGAGGCATATAGACTACACATTCTGGCACACACCTGCCATTGCGGGGTGGCTACAGACAATAGACTGTTGGTTCCGTGTAAATGGTCCAGCACCTTGTTAGTATGCTGGCTGGGGATCCCCTCCTTGTGCTTTTCTCAACTTCATGGAATGGCCATATCCTGCTGGGGCCATACCTCTCAGCTGTACAGATATACCCAGGTTATCCAGAGGCAGGACTCATATATCTGATCAGTTTACTTTCACATTGTGGTTTACAAGCATTTTGTGGCTATTCATTCATGGGTTTGCAGTCAGGAATAGTATGGGCGGACATTAGAGTTTCAGACTTCACACATGCATCTACATCCACACCTCTGTTATTCTCTCGTCCACCTAACATTATATAAGCACTATCTCAGAGGTATCCATATAGTTGGGCCTTTATCCCAGTAGTATTTATGGCCTGATCCACAGACCTTGCAGTAGGACATGGGGAGACATGCTACTGGCATTTGTCAACATGGCGTTGCATTTGTTTTCTGTTTACTGTGTTAGGTTGTTAGTTGGGACCCCCTGACATTCCATACATTGGCACAATCAGTGAGGCATGGACCTTTGCCAGAGGACTGTAGGCCATTTGAGAGTGCTGCAGGACACCTGTTACTGCATTTCTACATGGGATTAGGGGTGCATACCTGCATACTTTAACATTTGAAATGACTGTACTGGTATTTGGGTTACTCTTTTGGCTTACATTTCATATTGTATTGTGACTTATAGGTTCATAGGTTCATAGGTTCATACTAGGCTATCTGCCCGAGGGCATTTACAAGCCTAGCCCATAGTTTTGTGGCTTACGCCACCCCTTTAGTATGGGGAACTATACCCATTATTTTGCTGTGCCTCTGTTGAGCAGTGACACTGAGGTAATCCCTGGGGTATATCTGCGATCTCCCATCCATTGGTCAAGATTTCTCTTGAACAAGGCCAGCGAGGTGCTCTGCCTCACATATACCGGGATTTTATTCCACAGCATAGGGAGTCTTTGGGTGATGAATCTATCCTCCAGCACGTCCTATTAATAGCCGTGTCGGTTTAAGTCTCCCTTCGCCTTGTGGCTCTGACAGATCTAGATTTTTTGAGGTGAAGCATATTCATCAAATCTGGGTTTGACATGGCCTTGTATGTTAGGCAAAGGTCACCTCTGAGCAAGCGTGGCGACTGAATAGAGCTGGAGTTCTTTCAGTCGGGCAGCATAGGACAGATGTTTGAGACCCTTTATCCTTTTGGTGAGGAACTTTTGTGGCCTCTCCAGCTGCTGCAAGTGTCGGGTCAGATACATTCGAATGGGGCATTGTACTCAATCATTGGTCTGATGAGTGATGAGTATAGGGAGACTATGACCTCCCTTGATCTAGATGAGAATCCCTTCATGATAAGGTGGGCAATGTAGAAGGTCTTCCTAACTACTTTAGCTACATGGGTGTCGAATGACAGACTACTATCAACCTGGGTCCCCAGGTCCCTGATAACTTCTTCTGTACTCAGTGGATTGCCACCTATTTGGTAGCTAGGGGTAACCTTGTTTTTCCGAAGGGTATGACTATGCATTTTTGGCATTTAACTTTAGGCCATGGCTCTGGCACCAGTTATCCGTTTCTGTGAGACCCTTCTGAAGGATATCTGTGTCAGATGTGTTTTCTACTATGGCGCCCAGTTTGCAGTCATCTGCAAACTTTGTCAGCCATAACCCTCCTGTGTTTGCTTGTACTTCGGAAAAGTAGATGCCAAACAAGAGTGGGCCCAGGACTGAGCCCTGTGGTACACCACTTGTGACAGGCTTTGAGTCTGACATGGCGCCAGCAACTCTGACCCTGTGGGTTCTGTCACTCAGCCAGTTTGCAGCCCATCTTGTGATGTATGGGTTAACATTTAAGCTGATGAGTTTTTCAATGATACCCGAGTGGGGTATTGTATCAAAGGCC
Source organism: Protopterus annectens (assembly GCF_019279795.1). Classification (NCBI taxonomy): domain Eukaryota; kingdom Metazoa; phylum Chordata; order Ceratodontiformes; family Protopteridae; genus Protopterus; species Protopterus annectens. The sequence goes on along the minus strand of NC_056738.1, from coordinate 567,684,976 downwards.
TTCGCCAGATCGAGGTAGGCTGTATGGACTGCCTTTCCCTCATCAATGGCTTTGGTGACTGTTTCAAAAAGTCAACCAAGTTTAGAAGGCATGATCTGCCTTTGACAAAGCCAAACTGGGATGGATCCAAAGTCTGCAAATTCCCTATGTCTTTATTTATGAGGTCCATTATGATCCTCTCCATGGCTTTGCAGATAAGGCTTGTCAAGCTAATGGGCGGTAATTTCCAGGGTCGGTGGAGGCACCGCCTTTGTGAAGTGGGACCACAGTTGCAGTGCCACTCCTGGAGTACGTATCCAGAGGTAAGACTATGATTAAACAGCTGTCCTAGCTGTGGGTTTAATTCCTCGTTGAGTTAGTGGAGCACACAGCCGGGGACACCATCAGGTCCCATGGATGCTGTGTTTTGCTGGAGAGAGCAGTTCTCACTTGAAGTTGGAGATGTTTGGGGGCTGCAATCGCTTGGTATAGATATCTCTCCTTTGGGGTGGAGGGGGGAAGTTTGTACTGAACCTGTCAGCCAGTATGTTGGCAATGTCTGTAGGATCAGTAATCTTCACATCACTTTGAACTAGTTCTGAGCATATCTGGGAGTTTCCTCCCAGGTTTCTAACATAGTTAAAGAAGGCCTTATGATTGTCTTTTTGAGTCTTTAGCTATTTTTCTCTCAAAATTTGCTTTGGATGATTTTATGAGAGCTCTTAGTTTTTACTTATAGTGATCAAGGGTGTCTTACCTTTAAGGATTTTGCTCTATCTTGTAGTAGCTTCACTCCTTTTGTTGTAGAGTTTGTTTATGGCTGGGGTCCACCAGAGTGGACGCTTGCCTTTGGTACAAGAGTCTTTGTTTTGCTTGGGATTGCCTTATCCATGCAGTCCTGCAGGTGCTGGTAGAAGGCATTTGTAAGTGATTCAGTGGCTTGAGTACTGTTTTCCGTCGGCTCGGGGCCCTAAAAGGAGCCCACACTAGTCTTTAGAGGTGTGAGGTGGGTTTTCGAGAAGTTCTTTATTGTGGTCTTTTTATTTCAGGTGGGGTGGGATGAGGACCTCCAGAGATTAGTTTGTGATCTGATCTCACCAGTGAGGGTATACTTCCGGTGTTGAACAATGTGCTCCCATGTTCGTGATGATGAGATCAAGTATGTTTTCTCCTCTTGTGGGGATGGTGACTAGTTGTTCCATGGCATTTGAGTTTATGAATTCCAGGAACTTTTGGGCTAGGGTGTTTGGGCTTGAGTAGTGTTCCCAGTCTATATTAGGGTAATTGAAGTCACCTAGTATGATGGTGTTTGGTGATACATTTATCCCTCTAGTGTTTTCAGGAAGGCCACGTGAGGTTCCTGAGTTTGTGAGGGTGGCCTGTAACATGCTACAATTTGCAGAGCAGTCTTGCCTATGGTTAATTGCACCTGGATGGTCTCCGATGCATCGCGCGTTGCCACCAGTCTTGGGGTGTGGGTGTCTTGGATGAATATGGATACCCCCTTTCTTGGTATTGTCCGGATTTTGGGGCGGGCATGATAAGAGGTAAAACCTGATAGTGCTGGGGTGCTCTCAGGAGCCTTGAACCAGGTTTCTGTCACTGCACAGACATCGATGTTCTCCATACTGAGAAGGGCCTCGAGTGCGTGCATTTTGAGATTTAGACTTCTGGCATTGAGCAGCATTACCCTTAGTTTTTTCCTTTTTGTGTTCTAGGGTGGTAGGTTTAGAATTTGAGCCTTGCCTAAAAAGGCACTATGGGGTGGCAAGAGCCTTTGCCAATATCCGGAATCAGGGGTGACAGGTGCAAGCCGTCCCTTGGCGAAGCAGCGTGGCTTGTCAGCATGTCATCCCAGGCAGACAGACATTGGATCCCCTTTGAATGACACCAGAGTTTAAGCCAATTGTTAAAGCTGATCATCTTATCTCTGTATTGTGGCATCATTCTTGGTGAAGGTAAGGATACTGCTCAAGGTCAGGGTCATACCTGCCTGGGCTACATAATCAGAGAGCTCCTCAATGTCTCTTTCATGTAGTCCAAGGAGGTCGTCTCAGGTCGTTTACACCAGCGTGGACAATGACTGAGTCATATTTGTACCTGCTGTTGAGAGACCTGAGTGCTTGCGTTATGTGGCGGTTCTGGCGCCCGACAGGCAGCTTACTGTGACCTTCTCCTTACTCAGTCTGGTGGCGGGGCGTCAGTGTGTCTGACTATGGAGTCACCAATGACTAGTGTGTCTGGCATTGTGTTTGGCCTTAAGGGCTGTGACTGTTTGACACTCTGACTGTGAGGTCTATGTGTTGCAGGTGTTGTGTTCTGAGGTGGTGGTTGTTTGGGTGTCTGCTTTGGTGGCCTCTGCTGTTTTGGTAGATTTTTGATCAGAGCCGAGTATGTCTTTGTGTGTTTATGTGTATGATTTGAGGTTGTGATGGTACTATGTGAGACTGGGTCTATAGTGTGTGTGGTAACCTTCTCCTCCTGACTGGTCTTGCCAGTCCCTATGTTGAGAGCTCAGCCTCCAGTTTGGCCCGTATAGTTGCATCTCTGCATGTATTTGTGTTTTGTGGGAGGAGGAGAGGGTTGTCTGTGTACATGAGGCAATTGTAACATTGCCTCAATATTCCCAGGTTCACCAGCTGAGCAGGAGAGGACACTAGCAACTGATCCCTCGACATGCTAGAAGGACTAGACAAAAACTTTAAAAGAGATTCGGGGACGTGGTGACCGAGAAATGGGGGTTTGCCTTTTTGGGGTGCTATCTATAAGAGTGCCGTATCAAGGTAATAAGTACTGTAGGAGCAAGTGCTAGGTTTAACAGATAGAGAAAAGTCTACTTGGAGTCAAGTAGAGATGATCTTTTAGGTATTAGAGAAAGTGCTAGTAACAGGGATGCTTAAAGGTAAGATTGAAAGAATGCACTCTGCAGTGTGCACTAGAGAAGTTAGATATGAAAGTAGGTAACTTGAGTTTTACCTGTTTAAAAAGTTAAGGTTTAGTGGAGAGTTACTATTTTTAAAACAGCAAGATGGACTGAAAGGGTGGTTACTTTTGTATTTTGGTACTATGAAATACTGTAGGATGGTCAATAAATTTAAATAATTGAAGGGGTGGGATTTCAAAAGTGATGGTTTTGTGATTACTCACATAAGCCAGTGAAAGTAGAGAGAAATGAGATATATGGTCAGATTAACATAAGAGGCGGGCAACTAGAAAGACAGTGGTATTTAACAAGACAACTTAAATGGGTGGGAGGCAGGGGAAAAATTCTGCCTGACTCAGAACAGAGAGAGCTGTGGTCTCTTTTGAAGTTTTAATATGCTGTTAAACAGAATGCAAGCAAAACACAAGGTAAAGAAACAAACTACAGTATTCAAAATATAGAAAGGCAATACAGAAATACAAAAAATAACAGGAAACTAACCTTTCCTTCACAGCAAAGTGTAGCAGAGTCTGGATGAGCCTTTCTGGTAAAGCAGACAGGAGGCATATCAGTAGAGTACACATGTTAGATGTTAGTGGCATATTTATTTTTATTTTATTTTACATTTGTTGACTGGGATAGTCCGACTAGATGCATGTCCATTTTCAGCTGAGGCCCGTGAAGAAAAGCTCCAAGGGAAAGCAGATACAGCATTACATAATACCAGTATTACATATTACAAACAGACTATTTACAGAGATTACATAAGTAAGCAAGTTAAACAAGTTCCACAGGTTAGAGTTAATCCTGAGCGCAAGTCAGGATTAAATTAAATTACACAGTAAACTGGTTAACAGATTTTTACACATTCTAGAGAGAGTTAGCCAGGCTTGATACATTGACATAGCCAGTTAAGAGGCAAATGTTGTTTGAGTCTAGTTTTAAATTGACCTAAGGTGGAAAGTAAGGTAATATCAGCTGGAAGAGAGTTCCAGGATCTACTTACAGAGTTTGCAAAGAGACAGTCACCGGCTGTGTTATTAATTTTGCTAGTCTGAATTAGTAGTTTGTTAGAGGATCAAAGTGGTCTAGGATTGTTATAGGGTGTGATAATATTTTTAAGTGCAGGAGTACTGTCCTGATTACAGAGGATTTTATAGGCCATAATCAGTTGGTTAGACTGGATTAGGCTGGGTAGTTCAAGCCACCCAAGCTGATTTAGATTGATGCAATGATGTGTCCTAAAAGGCAGCCCAGTGGCAAACCTGGCAATGTGGTTGTAGCAAATTGAGAGTTTGTTAAGGACAGTCTTGTTTAAATTCAAGAGTAGAGGGGATGCATACAGAAGGGTTGAAAGAAGGTGAGAGCGAGCTATGGCAATTTTAGCTGGAGGGGTTTGGAAGGCTTTTATTCTGTAAAGTGACCCTAGTTTTTTATTGATGGTTTTGATAGTTTGGTTAACATGTAGGTCAAATTTTAGATTATTGTCTATGATGACACCTAAAAGTTTTGTAGAGGGGTCAGGGGAGATTATTGTGCCATCATTTGAATTTATGATAAAGGTGAAAGCGGTAGACCTACGTGTTGGTGAAAATAACAGCATTTTAGTTTTTTTGGGATTTAGGATCAGACGACATTCAGAAAGCCAGTTTTCTGTTGTATTAAAGGTGGTCTGGGTAGCTGACCATAACTCTATTAGAGATGTGGCTGAGCAAATCAGAGTAGAGTCATCAGCATATTGGATACAGCTGACTTTTGGGATGACAGTATAAAGGTCGTTAATGAAGATGGAGAACAGCAAGGGCCCTAGTATAGAGCCTTGTGGTACTCTAAGGGTGTTAGGTAGAAGGTTAGAGAGTTTGTTCTGCCAGAGGACAACTTGCTGTCGACCATTCAGGTAGGATTGAAACCATTGAAGGGCTCTAGCATCTAGACAGAATGTTTGCAGGGTGTGGATTAAAAGTTGGTGATCAACCATATCGAATGCCTTGGAAAGATCCAAGAAGAGGGCTGAGGATATATAATTATTATTGCGATTATGGTTTATGGTGTTGGTAAAGGCTAGGAGGGCTGAAGTAGTGCTGTGATGAGGACGGAAGCCATGCTGAGTGTCTGCCATAAGGTGATTCTGGATTAGGTGGTGCATGAGTTGTCTATGAATACATTTTTCCATAATCTTTGCAAGTGGAGAGAGTATAGCTATTGGCCTATAATGGGAGAATTCAGTAGAGCTGCCTCCTTTGCAAAGTGGGATTACATAGAATATTTTCCAGATGGTGGGAATTTTAGCTTCTACTATGGTTCGATTGATTAGTATTGAGACGGGGTAAGCAATAGCATCAGATGATTTTTGTAGGTACTCGGCAGGGAGTTGATCAGCAGAAAGTGTAGTGGGTTTTAATTTCTTGATCAAGGTACGATAAGTGAAGTGGCAACTGGTTGGAAGCTGAATGTGAGTAGGTTTCTAGGGGTGCTACTTTCAGGACCAGGAGAGCTAGGAGGTAGTTGGCTAGCTAGGGCTTGAATTGTCTCAGTAAAGAATCGGTTAAAACTGTCAGAAACAACTTCAGGGGTTTTATCAATAGTAGCAGCAGGGAGTGGGGTTGACGTTTGTCCAGGATGTAGTAGATTATTTAAACCTGCCCAAAACTTCTGAGGGTTATTTTGATTTAAATTACAGTAGTATAGTTTTTTGTCTTGTAAAATTGATTTTTTGGTTTTGTTCCTGGATTGCCTATATTTAATGTGATCTTGGGGGTCTTTAGAAGAACTCCATAAAGTCCATGCTTTGTTTCTAAGGGTAATTTTGAGTTTAGACTCTTTAGAAAGCCATGGCGCAGTTTTTGCCTTGGTTCTCTTTGAACGAACAGGTGCATGCAAATCAAGGATCTCAAGGAATTTGTTGTTAAAGTATGCTACTGCTTCCTCTAAGTGGAGGTGTTTTAGAATAGACCAATTACATGAGTTTAGTTCTTGTTGGAATTTGGCAGGGTCAAAGTTTTTATTGTTTCTAACCTTTCTGAGTAAGGGTTGTTGGGAATTAATGGCTTTGTGCTTAATTACATATGTGAGAAGGTGATCGCTTAGGCCATCAAGGAGGGTACCAGAGGTGTACAGTTGGGGGTGAATATTTATGAATACCCAGTCAAGTATGCTTTCTTTTTGTTGGGTTTACCTATCCTGGTAGGGGTGGATATAATTTGTGTAAATGCATGCAGGTTAATATGGGTGAGGAAAATACAGTTTTGTATGATCTAGCACACAACCACTCCATCCGGGTAATGCAACCGGACAAGGGAGGGGGTACCGTTTTTATGAGCCAGCTTCTATACGAAAGTAAAATGGGGGAAATCCTATTTGACACCAACAAGTACACTGCTACATCTATTCAAGAGATACATCTCTCATACAAAAAGATTGATTTATCTATCAAGGATTTGTTAGACCAGGAGGTCATTGAATTTGACACTTTCTCTTTTTTAGAAAATATTCATCCCAAAGTACCCACTATCTTTGGGGTGCCTAAAATACACAAATGTATGGAAGATCCACCACTACGGCCTATTGTGGCCGCACAAGGCTCGAAGACCCATTCAATAGCAACATTTTTAGATTGGAAGCTTAAACAGGTTTGGGGGAAAGAGTCTTATCTCATCAAAGACTCTTAGGAATTTTTGCGGAGAGTCACCAATGAGTTGTACAGGCCTAATCTTACGTTTTTAACAATAGACGTCGTGGATTTGTTTTCAGTAATCCCCACTGATGTGGGACTGGAATTGTTAGAGGAGGCTTTATGGGAGTGCGCTGGGATTACTGGTAATGATGTAAATATGATTATGACTTTGTTAGAGTTGGTATTACAAAATAATTACATATGTTATGCCGGTGAATACTTTAAACAAATTACTGGGGTGTCAATGGGGGCTAATTTTGCTCCAACCTACGCAGATATAATCATGGCCTGGGAGAAGAAATTTGTCCACAATAGTGGTTTTGAAAAATACTGGAATCATTATTCCAGATTCCTGGACGACATTTGTATTTTTGGGTTGGTCCGATTGAGACCATTCAGGAGTTTATCACCTACATAAGGGGTACTACCACCTTTTTAAACTTTACTTACGAGACATCTGTGGATTCCGTCCACTATTTAGATGTGACTATAAGTAAAGAAACAGCAGGGTTTACCTCTACAGTGTATAGAAAGCCAACTTTTTCAAATAGTTTTTGCATTTCTCAAGTTCACACCCAGAGTTTCAAAAGAGGGGTATTATCAAGGGACAGTTTGTCAGGGCCTCACGAATGACATCTCAGGACCACCAATTCAACAATGAATGTGACAAGCTGACCAATATGTTTATGGACAGGGGGTATCCTGCAACCATGATCAATTTGGTAAAGGAAGAAGTTTTGAAAGGTAGACTTACAAGATTTAAGCCTATTTTGGGGCAAGAGTATTCAGTCACGAAAGCAGGGCAATAGTAATTTTAACGCTGATGGACATCAGTTATTGTTCATTACAGAATATAGTGGCAATGTTGGGATGCTCAGAGATTATTGATAGGGAATTTAAATCCTTTCAGGAATTAACAGACCTTAATGGATTTAAGACTACAACCCTTAAAACTGTATACAAAAAAGGTTTCAACATCAAGAGAATTTTAGAGAAGGGTTCTACACAACACCAACTTGAATATTGATTTCAAGACACTTATAAGTGTGGAAGGTGTTCCCAGTGCAAACATATCTTCAACAAAGAGTCTGTTTACTTGGAAAGTAGAAACAGGAAGATCAGTTCAAAAGTTTTACAATTGTCTTTCCTATGGGGTTGTTTATTTGGCAGTGTGCCAGTCATGCCAGGCATTTTATGTGGGGAAGACCAAAGACAACTCCGTAGAAGTGTATGAGCACCTTTATGACATACAAAAACGTGACAGAAATAATGCACTTTATAAGCATCTTACTGTATGCCCTGAAGCCACCTTTACTTTTTTTGTCTTGGATTCCGTTTCTCAGGATGCCAGGGGTGGACCATGGGAGATACTATTATCCCATAGAGAGACACACTGGCAAATTCTTTTGGAATCCAATAGATCTAATGCTTTAATTTTTTAACATGTAACATATCAAGAATGTCTTAATACACAATATTTTTAATAAACATTATGGTTATAAAATATTTTAAAGATTTTGATAACATTTTATGTTATGTAAAATGATTTTAACAGGTGTTTTTAACTCAGAGGGTTTGATTTACTCAAATACATGTACACACTGAATTTGTAGATTGGATGCTTGTGTCTTTAAGTTTGATTTATCAATTATTTCATTAGTGTTAAGTGAGGTGTTCTAGAGTATTTATATCTGTGGGATTCAATCTGATTTTGTCTGATGAAGTCATATTATTGATGAAAACGTTTGTAATATATTCTTGGCGTTAGCGTTGCAATAAATTCATCTGTCATTCGAGCTTTGAGCCTTATTGTGAGCTGCTTAATTACCGTATCACTATACCTGTGCATTCTGCTTCCGAACATTTTTTTTAGTCAGTTTACTTAAGTTACAGGGGAAGGAGGCAAACACTCAAGTAGAATAAAAGAGCCCTATGGCTGAACAAAATGGTGACCTGCTTAATTATACAGCACTGTAAGTGAAAGCTTAACAAATGCTTTGTGTGTGCAACCTACTCTGCTTAAATGCTGAGGCAAACTGATTGCAGTCCTGTAGACACCGTTTTGTAGGGAACTGTAGAGTTCAACTAGGAAAAGAGAAAAGCAGAGATTCTAGGGTAAGCATGAAGGCAACAACAGGCAGTTATTTTATAATAATACATTCAGAAAGGTTTGAGGGTGAGGGGGTAAAGTAACACACTTCAGAATGAACTAAGATTTATAGCTAAGAAACCTAAGCAAGAGAGCAATGCAGTAAATAAACACTTGCCAGATTTTAAAGATATACCAGAAAAACTAAATCAGTTGTACAACTGGAAAATTGCCAGTAAAAGCACTTCAGGTATAGCCAGCCCAAGTTATTCAATTCATAAAAGCACTTCTTCAATGTGTGTGTGCAATTTAAACATTAAAAACACATGCAGCAAGTAGGAGCTCTGATTATACACTTTCTCTAGGTACAGTTTCAGTTTAAACACAAATATTACCACAGAAATTCAGTAACGTCAGTAGCTACTTATAGAGCATCTGAAAAAAAATAGAGCAGTCTGTGCAGAATCAGAATTTAGCAGCAGGTCATTCAGTTACACAAAAAACTCCATACAATGAAGAAACTTACTCTGAGTCACACCAGGTCAGCCAAGGGGGGAAGAGAAAGGGAAATCAAAATCCTAAGCACCTAGATTTGAAAATTATGCCTGTACTGAATTATAGCAGTTTAACCTGTTTTGAGGAAAGAGGGGGGTGGAGGCATAGGCCAACTAGGCGGCCACCTAGGGCGCCGCTCTAGCAGGGGCATTTTTCCAGTATTTATTTAATGTAGTTAGACCAGGATGGGGGCAACGGGTGGTGTAGTGGGGGGCGCCGTGGAGCCCTTTTGCCTAGGGCACCAGTTGACCTAAGGCCGCTCCTGGGTGGAGGAAAAGAGAAGGCAGTAGGAGTGGTTACAGAGAATACCCTGATTGACTCAAGGCACCACACCAGAGGTACGTTGAATGTAAGGGCCTAAAATCTGCACTCAGCACTATGTTATTTGCACTCAGTACTTTAATTTTACATGTGATGGCATATATTTCAGTTTCTGACTTCTTACCCTTTAGAACTAGAATGCAACTGCCAGACTTGTTGTGGTATGTCTGTGTAGGTCTGGTGGGGGGGTGTTCACCATTGCCATCATTTGGGGGCCTTAGCCTGGCCTTTCTTCATGGTCATCTACACCTGTCCTGCTGGGAGAGGCTGCTGGTGGGTATGTGACCCTCATTGACATCCATGTGTGTGATCTATTGACACCCACAGTTCTTTGGGCCATCACATGTACTGCAGTGGGGATTGTCACCTTGTCTGGTGCTGCCCAGTATGTTGACACCAGTATTTGTTATGAATTTCCTGCTGTCCCATATAGCTGTCAGCTGCTATCCCATTCAGCCACCCAATTCCCTTGCATGCTTGCATCCATATCATACATACAAGTATGAGAACATACTACTCCGTTCAGTAATTGATAGGAAGAGTGACTTACCTTGTTGTTGGGCCAGTATTGAGGATGGTGCTGGAGGACTGACTAAGTTGGATGCGCATAGTACACTCCCTATACATGGTAAAGCTCAGGTAGTGTCATGTTTGGCATCCCTTTTACTGTATGTGCAAGTCGGAGAGAGGTATCAGTCCCTGGGTCCCTACAGTGTCAGTGTGTGCGCTAAGTGTTGCCTCTTTGCTAAGGCCTGGGCATACTGTGCATGCCTCCTTCTGCTTACAGGGGCAGGCTCAGGTTGTTCCTCCTCTGAATCCCTTTGTGCCTGTGCTGGGCTTGGCAATAGTGGGGGGGGGGGCTGTGTAGCCCTGCTCTGTGCTGTTTCTGCTGCAGCTGTTTCTGCAGGATCATATTGTGTAGCATGGCGCATACTGTGAACATGTGTGTACATGTAGCTGGAGAGTACTGCAAGGCTCCACTGGATATGTCAAGGCAGTGGAACAGTGACTTGAGCATCCCAAACACACGCTTTACAATGATCCTGGTTTGTGCGTGTGCCTCATTATGGTGTTCTTGATCAGGTGTGTGTGCATTTCTGATGGGTATCATAAGCCATGACTCCAGTGCATAGCCAGCATCCCCCACTAGATGGCCATATGGGATGTTCCCCCTGACAAACTCCTGATACAGCTGTGAGCAATGCCAGATATGGGAGTCGTGATAACTTTCAGGGCTGCCAGCACACAGATTCATGATAATGTCCTGGGCTTTGCACACAACCTGGCAGTTGAGGGAGGGGAAGCCCTTGCAGTTTATGTAGACCCTGCCCCGCTCATCGGGTGGTGCTTTGATGTGTATGTGCGTGCTGTCTATAGCACCAACTACCTCAGGGTGTTCTGCTATACGGCGGAAGAGACGCATACATCTGGTCAGCACCTCATGGGCAGTGGAGAAATATATCTGCTCATTGGCATATTGTGTCATTGCATCCAGGAACTGCTGGAGTACCCTGGATGCTGATGCCTGTGAGACCCCTGTTTCCACTTCCCAGTTCCTCCCTATTTAAGCCCTAAAGCGCCATGCATACCCAGTGCTCATATGTAAAGAGTGTTGCCATTTCCTCCTTTTTTTCTTTTTTTGGTTTAAATCTCGGTGCACGGCATGCACACCTGTTTAGGCTATATACACAGTGCTCAGGTGCATCTGACACACCCCCCTTCTTTAGCTGTGCTTAGCTAAGTGCAAACACGGGCCACAGAGCTCCAATGAGCTTACAGCATGCATAACACACCCCTTATGAAGTCATTCAGTTCTTACACTTGCACTGTTGTATTACTACACCTACATGGTTAGGTACAAGCTGACACTTTGAAGAATTCTGTGATTCAGTATAACTCCCCTCATTTGCATACCCCAGTGTGTAGGTCATTAGTTACTGCACTTAAACCTTTTCCCCTTGTCAACCAGTGCTCCCTGGTATTATTTACATTCTGCAAGCCATTGACTATAATGGCAAAATGCAGAATTAACTTAAAATTGACTTTTCTCATTTTCTTTTTTATTTTCAGCACGATCCCATTTGCGTGCCGCTGCCCTAAGCTTAAACGGCCGAGATCGGCCAAAAAAAAAAAGTTTAATTTTAAAAAAGTATTTTTAATGCCAATGGCCTTATATTTGGCCAATGGGATGTGTATTAAACATGATATATGCTTTTACATGAGCTGTCATGCCTCCGTTTTGTCAGATGCAGTAATGTATTCGGTTACTAACCGAATAAATTTCTGCACTGACACTGTTCTAGCACGGACACCTGGCAGCTTGGTGGATCGCAAAATCACCTCATTTGCATGGTTTTCACCAGCAAATTAGGTGATTTGTATATTTGCAAGTTTTCCATGCTAAAAAAGTGTAGGGCCGCTTGTGCACGTGAAAACGGCACTTTCCTGGACCGCCCGGCGGCCATTTTCCGTGCAGGAGCTCCGTTTCCTTCATGGAAAATCAGCCTTTGTGAATCCCGGGATTGTTTTTTTGAACTGTAAAAAAGAATAAAGATTTTTTTGAAAAGTTTAAAAATGAATATAGATGGGAAAGATATAATGCATAATATGATATTATACGGTAAATATGATAAAGTAAAGAAATGTGATATTGATAAATGGGGTAAAGTACTATTTGTGGCAATATAGGTACTGTAGAAAAAAGATGTGAGAATTTGTTTAATAACAAGAGCCTGGAACAGGATGATGTATTAACTGAAATAAAAAGATGGCTGTGAAAGAAAGGGTGGGGGTAGAGGATAAAAATAACAGAAAATCAAATGAAAGAAATGTTTAGTTAAGTTATTTTGTATTGATAACTTGTAAATAATTTTGACTCACTCAAGCTTAAAATTCATCCATACCTCCTTATAGTGTCCAGGGTCTGGCTTCCTTAACTAAGTGGCATTCCAGCTAATATTTGGCAGCATCAGAAAAGACAAGAAGTGATTAACACACTGACACTAAGAATGTTAGTCTAGGATATCTTGCAGTGGAGAAATTAATCTTTGTTTGCCACTCATTAGTCATATTTTCTTATTTATGTTCATATTTTCATAACTGAAAAGCCTATGTTTTATTGAGATGTATGGTGTATCCTGTGAAATATCAGTGTGGGAGATAGGACAACTCACTGTCAAGGATGGTTTATATCATACTACATTGGAAATATTGCTAGTTGTTTGCTAGTAATTATGAAAATAAGCAATATTTTCATATGAACTTAAGAAACCAAATTACTTATAAACTGTTGCATGACATTATGTGAAATCTTAGATGTTGTTGAAGAAAACTGTAAGTTGCGTATCTTGAATGATATCTAGTATTATTTGTATTGTTAATTATACAATTAAATATCTTTTTGATATTTCTATAAATATTTTAATAAACATGCATGTACAAAGGAATTTCTTCTTGCCATCTGAAAGTTTATGTCTGGTTTATAAAAATGGTCTAACAATATGCGGCTATGTCATACATTTTTTCCAAGATATGAACATTTGTTTGTGAAAATTGAGAAAACATTTGGGGGTTGGGTGCATTACAGTATATTACAGTATTTATGGAAAATACTATGAATCTCTGAGTGTTATCACTGTGAAGAAAACTTCTTAATGATAACATTGTTATTTGTACAGTTTTGATAACTAATATTTAGATTTGTTTATCTTATGCTTTCTAAGTTAATTTTTCAGAAAATGTTCTGGAATGCAAGATTTGAGCAGGTTGCTAGAAATGTGACATGTCATACCACAAAGGTGTTAATGAGTTAAGTATGACTGTAAAAAATTGGGTGTGTAAATAATTGATTTAGAAATATGGTATAAAATGGAAATAAATATTAATAAATCACCCCTACTCAGTCTGTGAGTAGTTGAAAAACTTTGCTGTTGAATCAAAATGGAGCAGATAAACAAATATTGCACTTTGGAGAGTAAAGCTATTGAAGATAATAAATGCATAAACTGTGGAAATTATGTTGATAGCAGGAGGTGGACTAATGATTCCACCTTATTCAGTTTTATGGAAAAAAGAGAACCAGATGATGAATCATCTAATTCAAAGGTTGTTGTGGTAGAATGTTGTTTTGTGCAGTCACAAGGTGTAGAGATTGTAAGTGCAAACACATTAAATATTTTGGCTGACAAGTTTAATTGGAGATCTTATATGTTTGGAGTAGCTGTTGGTCAAATGGGAAATCAAAATAGTGCTGGATTACATGAAATTACAAACAGACGTTATGTTACAATAGCTGCAGCAAGTCAACAGAGAGATAAGTCATGGATTACAAAAAAGTGATTGGATGTGTGGGTTAGAAGCAAAACATGGGATGCCATTGGAAAGGTATATTATTTGGCATTCTTTTGTT
>NC_056738.1:567657288-567670528 GCF_019279795.1 Protopterus annectens | reverse complement strand
TTTTCCTTTTAAAACTAGAGCAGGTAACTATATCAGCTTCAGATGACTTTTTCTTATTTTTATCAAAAAAGTGTTTCAGTGCAATGTCTCATGTAAACAGTCTCAGGTCAATTAACACCTCACTTATATTACTAACCTGAGCTGGTATAAATGAGAGTCCTTTGTTTAGCAATGTGTTCTCAATTTCTGTAAGAGTCCGTTTGGATAGATTAAAAACCAAACTAGTTACTCACTCCTTCGATTCCTGTTTCCATAGTTCAACTGTTCGCCAGAAAACTTCCTTTTGGTTCTCCCTCTGCTTCTGGATCTGCTCTGAAATGTCTTTTGGAATTTTATTGGTAAGGGTAAAAATCCCTCTAAATTGCCTTGTTTCACTTTTGGTTTCACGCCTGGTATATTAGATTTCTCTCTCACAAGCGCTTGCTGATTAGGAGGGGGAGTGTCTCTGATGTCATGAGCCATGGTGCTCGTAAGTGTTGAGAGCGATGTCTGTGCATCAGTAGTTGGAGTAGAGTCTCTTAAGACAGAAATGTCATGTTGTGCGTGAACACCACTCACTTCTTTACCAATAGTGAGCTGTTCTTCTTGTCTATCAACATTAATATTAGGTGTTGATTCAGTTCTTGTTTCACGATATTTAGGCCAAGCGAAAACTTGATTATTTTGGAAGTCTATGTGATCCTTATGAAGTTTTCGTGTTTTTATTTGTTGTAATTTATCACCATAAGCAAACACTTGCTTATAAATATTGTCCAATCTCTGCTGAAACAATTCCCCTTTAAATTTTGACAAAATTTCTTTGGACAAAGTATCAGCTTGTAGGGTGAGTTCTTTCTCGATGGGGAGAAAGTATTCGATAAGTAGCTTGACATAGTTAAACCCTAGATCTAAATTCAATTGCTGCCACCTTCTTAATAGCTCTGGGTGGCTTTCGCCGTAGGTTGGCATACATAGAACTCTCATCCCCCTAGGAATCACTTTAAAATGTAGACACGCTTCTAAATGTCGTCTTTGCCAAATCAGTCTATAAAGTTTATATAGTGTATTTTCAAGTTCTCTAGAAACAATATTGAACTCTCTTTGAATGTCTACATTCCCTTTCTCCAGAGTCATCGAAGATGATGTAAATTCCATACTTAGTAACGGATTGTCTTTCGACTCAAGTAAGGTATTCCATTTTCTTACCCCAGTCTGTTTATCTGGTACATAGTCAAGCTCAACTGCAATAGCATCCATCGTGTGTGAGCAGCCGAGTATAAAAAACCAAGCAAAAGCAAAAACACACAATCTCGACTAACTCCCAAAGGTCTCCTCCACAAAACCAAAGAATGAAAAGTAGATAAACCAGAGTGAAGACCACCACGATGATGCAGCAAACCTTCTTTTATTACAATAACTAGAGAACACAGAGATGAGCGCTTTCGCGTACGGACTGTACGCTTCTTCAGATCTATAAACTGTAAAAGCTTTTGTCCTTATATACTAGTATAAGTACCAATTATTAAGACCAATCATTTAATTAACACAATAATCAGTTAGTTAATCAATATAGCAATCAGTATTAAAACTAGGCAAGGAACACAGTAAAAACACAATAAAAAACACAATGAAAAACACTATTTCTAAAGTGTATAGTGCTCCTTACTGCAGGCCCAGTGTGAAAATCAGAAGCTGAAAATATTCTAATGCAGTATCAAACTTAAGAAATCACAATTAAAAAATCTGTTCAATATGACAAGCATATTGTAGTACTATGTGTGCAATTCACATCGCACATATATTCTGTATATATTTGTTCCAGCTAAAAACTTTGAATGCAAGTATATAAAGGGAATGTCTATGTATGTGAAAAATCATATAAATATAAACGCTAAAATCTAAGAATAAGCCTGAAAATGCTAAAATCAAGTTAAGCTTGTCAAAGCTAACACAATATTTAAAAACATGAACAATGAATGTGCTTAGGACATTAATGGCGTAAAACCAGAACAACTTATATAAAGCATGTATGAAAACATCACATGACATCTTGACTGTGAAGCAAGAAATAAAACAATCATAACTGTTAGGCAAATTAGATAAAATAATAAAAAGTGATAGTGATAGAGGGACTTATCAATTCTAGAGGCTAAAACACATTTAAATATTAATGGGAAAAAATAGGAGCAAAAAGCAACATGTGCGATCATGATGTAAGGTATATAAGTAATATAAAATATATATAAATGTATTTCCTATCATAGAAAAGAAGTATAGATAAACTAGAATAATTTTAAGACATACTTCAATATATAATCCATACAAACAATGTGAAGAATGTATATATTATGTATTAAAAAATAATTTTATAAAAATATTAAATATATATATTTGAAAATGTATGCAATAATAAAAAATTTTCTATATATGTAAGGAAAAATATATGTGTATATGATGATGCCTGTGCCGCATCCCTGTCATCCACACCATCGGTGCAGGGACATGCTCATATGGTCTGATGCACAGGGTGAACAGAATAGTGAGATAAGTGTATATTACAATTGTTGTGTACTGTTGACACGCAGCAGACATACCATGTAGTACAGGTTTAGAATGCATTGTTTTATGTTCACAGTATGTGTCTTGGTAACAACAGTAACAGCATGTTGGTAATGATGCCCTGCTTCCCTCCTTAAGGTCTAATTGCATGTGCCATTACGTAACAGTGTTTGCAGTTAGAATGCATTGTTTTATGTTCACAGTATGTGTCTTGGTAACAACAGTAACAGCATGTTGGTAATGATGCCCTGCTTCCCTCCTTAAGATCTAATTGCATTTGCCATTAAGTACCAGTGTTTGCAGTTTCCCATGTGTAAATGGGGAGTACTCACAGGCATGTATGGCAATACCAGCATGCTATACGTAGCCTCAACCTCACTGTTAGAAAGGCTGACATTCCAAAGATGTCTACACATCTACTGATCCAGGAGCATGTGAGCTGTGTACTAGGCTACAGTGGCTACAGATGTGACATCCATACCGGGTGACATCACAGGTACAGTTACATGGTGCGGGGGGTTTACACAGCGGTCTAGCTGATGTCAAGGGTAGAGGCCAGTTTATAGCATGAGGCCTCACTGTGTAGCAGTAATACACTTTCACATTACAGGATGAGAACACACACAGACATACACAGACACACACAGTAACACGCCCACACTCACGGGGTCCACGACACTATAACACACACTTGATAGTGTTGAGGTGAGGACCCCTGCCTATGTGTTAATCAGGAGGTTGGCATAATGGTTATAGTGTTTGCCTTACAAACACAAGATGCAGGGTTTGACTCTCACATGGGGTAATTGCCTAGGCTTAAAATGGCCCACAAGGGCAGTTAGCCTAGTACTAATCTATGAACCTATGAACCTATTACAGTACTGTGCACCCACATGATGCGACACAGAGAATGAACATGTACAGGTAGTCAGTAATGCCTAAGACCAACGGCATCAACAGGGTAGTTGATTGCATCACCTTGAGGGGTTAGGGGCCCTTTCTGTTCTCTATGGTAGCATACATCCTCACTCCATGCACCAGACAGCCATACATACATACACACACACACACACACTAGAGTCCACAAATGTCATGCACATACAGATAGCTAACATGTGTGTGATACACACACCACCCCTGCCTATGTCTTGCTTTCTACACTGCAGTATGTACAGATCTCTACAACAGTGCACAGGGGTGTGTAACAATTGGGATGTATTGCCCACCATACATGGCATATATGGTCACACAAGCAAACACACATGGCAGTACTGTGAATCAAACACCTGCTATCTTATGATACGTCTGACAGACATGCAGCAGTATTGCCCGCATTACAATGTGTACCGACGCTACCTTCAGCAATTGTGCTGCTATATGCACATGGAAGGACTTAAGTGTTACAGGTGTCATGTGATTTACAGTCAGTGCCACCCTAACCGCTGTGTGGGTTGTATGTCTTCTCCTTCCAATTAACAGAAACATAGCTTACTGTTTGCACATGTTATGGTAGGATGGCTTGTGACACACCTGTGAGCTGTCTTCAGCAAACATCCATCTGCAAAAGTGGCCCACCACTTTATGTACACACATCTATCCATACCTGATGTACATCTTACCGTACTGTCAGTATTTCACCATATATAGGGGTCAATGATGGGGATGCATTGCAACTGCATGTTGTAGTAAGACACAGATGAACTGCAAACATCAGCTACTGCACATGCATGGTAGCTGAATGCACACCACTACATGTGCATGTGTGTAGGTCCTACATTCCTGTCATGTAGCCATGTTTGTATGCATTGCAATTGGTGGACATGTGTGATGACATACATGACACATGGACTGTTGTATGATATGATAGTTGTCATGGGTAAACAGTACAGAGGGAATGTTAACTCAGTCAACATTGCTACCTTATGTACTGTTAGCATTCAACAGCCATGGACCTACCTTCCATGTGCATGCGTGTAATTGCTGTAGCCATGTGTCTGCATGAAGGACAGCAAAAGCTATGCTATGTACATATGTGTTGTGTGTGTGTGTGGGGCATGTACATATGCACGGCAGTTACATGTATGTCATATCCAAACATGAGTGTGTTTTCTGGTGTACAGCAACAGTTATCTATTACAGCTGTATAAGACCCAGGGCCCCTGTTATATGTACAGCCAACCTGGTTATGAACAGTGGTATCATTGCATTGCATAACACATGATGGAACCCTGTCAGTACATGAGTAGTCTGCACAGTTGCTGTAGAGCTAGGTACAGTCCACTGGTCATGAGTAGCATGGTGTTGTACTAATGTATGGATGTGTGTTGCTGGTCCAAGGACATGGTGATGTCAGAGGGCTACATACTAGAATGCGGCATTTACCACTGTGATCTGCACCTGACACATCTGTGATGGCTTTTGAGAGTGTACTGGTCAGTACATGTGAGCAGCCTTCATGTACATGGGGACACTAACACCTGGAGCAGTCTGTAACGGTCTTATGGCCCACATGTCTGTATCTGAGACATGCGGTGGTAGTACTATTGTGCACAACTGAGCCTTATGCCAGGTGTTCCTCACTGCACAGATGTCAGTATTCCCCATTGTTGGATCTAGATTGGCAGCTATGATTATGAACACTACACATCTAGCACTGTTTAGCATGCACATACAATGCAGTTGTCCTATAGGTGTCAGGGTGTTTACCTGGTTTCAGGTTCTTCGTCTATGTATGGTACTATATGTGTGAAGTAGCCACTCCTGCCAGGACATCACCACAGGTGGTATTAGTGTGCCAGGTTTAGACTGGTACAGCTAAGGTGATGGACAGCAGCAGACATTGTGTAGAAGACCGGTGTCAGATATATGTAGTGCACCGTTCATGCTAACAATGATGACTATCGACACACTGTGCCCTTCCGTGTTTAGAATCTGTGTGCATACAAGACAGCCCTTCGCTACTAAGTGTGTGAGCATAACAAGTACGCCGTTGTGTAGATGGACACATAGTGCATTCCAAACGGACGTGTGCTATTAAGTGTGTGAGCATGCTCAGTGACACCTTGTGTCAGTTATGTGCCTCTGTGTATGGGCATGACCATTGTAATCCTGTATAGTGATAGTGGTCATCCAGACAACAGATGGTCATACCCCACTTCAGGATGGATTCCTACATTGAACACACTGGTTCACAGGTATGTACACCAGAACTGCCAGCATCCATGTCGATGTCTGCATTTCTAGAAGGTCATATTGACTGTCTTGAAAGGTGTACAGTCTGTGGCACATCTCGTATCTATGTAGTGTTGTAATAGTGCTCTGTAGATAGGCAGTTGTCCTGCTCACACCACTGCCGTGTGTTTGTCTCCGTCTGCCTTGGGACAGTAATATGCTTTTAGACTGCTCACACTCCATACAATCCCTACCAGCGTTTGTTCCATTGTTGATGATGTCACCCACCTAGATGTATGCCTCTGGGAGTGCTGTGTTCCACTAATCTCAGTAGCGTGTTCTGTAACTGCGTAATGCTGTAGTGTGATAAGGTAGTTATGTCTATGTTCTAATCCCAGCCCTGCCATGTGTGTGTGTGTGTATGTGTGTGTGTGTGTGTGTGTGTGTGTGTGTGTGTGTGTGTGTGTGTGTGTGTGTGTGTGTGTGTGTGTGTGTTTCCAGCTGCCTGCGGACAGAGTAATGCTTTTAGACTGCTCACTCTCCATACAATCCCTATCGGCGTCTTTGCCTTTGCTGATGATGTCACCCACCTAGAAGTATGCCTCAGGGAGTGATGTGATCCAGTAATCTTTGTAGTGCGTTCTGTAACTGCGTAATGCTGTAGTGTGATAGAATAGACAGGTAGGTGTTCGATTCCAAGGCATGACAGGTCTGTGTGTTTGGCAGTCATATCCTATGTGCTGGTATCTGTAGGTGGCTAGCTCCAGGATGTGCTGAGTGTGTTTTGTTGCTTTCCTATATAGTGTCCACAAATGTCATAATCACCCAAGAGACTGGGTTGTCAACACATACACATACATTCGCCAATAGGTCTGGTGAGTAAATGTCAGCAGCCCTACTCTTACCCTTACTGCAGTCTGACCCGTGTGACGCAACAAAACACACTTGCCTTGATAGAACCACTACATAATGCAGGTGGCACATGTGGTTTCCTTTTCATTCTTGTCTAATGCTTTGGTGTCATGTCGTCTGCTGTTGTGATATAAATTCAATATCTACGTATGTGTGTATATGTATATGTGTGTGTGTGTGTGTGTGTGTGTGTGTGTATGTGTGTGTGTGTATGTATGTATATATATATATATATATATATATATATATATATATATATATATATATAGATATGGATATATATATATATATATATATATATATATATATGTGTGTGTGTGTGTGTGTGTGTATGTGAACATTAGCACTATTGAATGTCTGTGCTGGATGATCTGTACGTGATCACCTCAGATGTATGTATATCTGCCATGGCTTAGTGGTAAAGCACATCATCTGTGGTGCGCAGGATCCCGGGTTCTAGTCATGTAGAGACTGGTTATTCTGTTGCTGGGAAGAACAAAGGACATTGAATACGGTGATAGTAAGGCACCTTTAACCAGTTGCGTGCGGATCTGAGCGACAGTAAGCAGTGGTTATTAATTTGGAGGATCAGTATGGGTCATATAGCTATGCATTAGAAGACAATACTATGCAAATGAGGTTGACAATAGTGAATCCCATTTATCCCCAGGTTGTGATGCAGATCCCAAGAGTGTATTTGTATAGATATCCAGGTGCAGGACTCGAATATAGGTGAAAGCATGGGAGGGGGGTCAGGCATACTGTACGTGCATTGGAGCCCTGTGCCTCGGGATTGCTCCTGTCTTAGCATGCCTAAGCTAGGGGTGTGTCTATACCTGCCTGGTGAAATTGGGAGGGACAACAGCAGTAGTGGAGTATTCAAGGTAACCAGCACAGGAAGGTGTCCAACAAAACTAATAAACACCAAAAAGACACCAAAGGAACACAGGCAGCAAACAAACGATAGTACGTCTCTCCAAATTAGCAAAACTGCTGAACAGAAAAACGCCACCACAAAGTACTTTTTAACGCTTTAATCCAAATCCGTTTTCGTCAAACACTTCATCAGAAATAAGAAACACAAAATACCCAGACTTCTCCTCTTATATACAAGCTTCAATTAAAAAATCAATTAAATCAATTAAAATAATTTAGGCAATTAAGCATGTCAAATATATGAATAAAACAACATTCAAGATGAGTGCAAAGCATGGTATATGCAATCATAATGTTCATGTTATACTGTACAGTATACACAAGAAATAAATAATAAAACATGATTTCTAGTATCAAAACTAAAAATATATATTAATATAGAACCTGTATGGCTAAAAATATATACATAGCAAGAGTATCACAAAATTCTCGGTCACAGCACCCTTGGCTAAATACGTAGACATGAAAATTAAAAAACTAGTTTCCATAAATCAGAACATTCTTAAAGATTCTTGGGACCTACTTAGAAAACTAGACCATTCCTTATGTTCCACTGAACTTTCTTTTGGAACAATGGATGTGGTGGACCTTTTTACAAGCATACCCCCATGAAACTGGCTTGGAATGGCTTGAAGAAATGCTTGTTGACTACAACAGGCTTACTAATAATGAATTTAGAACAGTGTTGTTTCTTATGGAAATTGTATTAAAATACAACTTTATTTATTTTGCTGGTGAATACTATAAACAAGTGAGGGGTGTAGCTATGGGGGCCCCTTGTGCCCCCACTTATGCTAATATCATCATGGCATATTGGGAGAATAATTTCTTGCTGAATTCTATTTACAAGGAGAAATGGTTACTCTATGGTAGATTCCTAGATGACCTTTGTTTTTTATGGAGAGGGGATGAAGCTTCTTTTGGTGACATGGTTAACTATCTTAGTGGTACCACAACCTTTTTGAAATTTACCTACAAATTTGATAGTGACACTTTGAATTATTTAGATATTACTATCACTAAAAAGGATAAACATTTTATTTCAAAAATATTCAGGAAGGAAACCTTCTCGAATTCATATCTCCATTTTACTAGCTCATATCCTTTTTCTCAAAAAAGAGCAGTACTTAAGGGGCAACTGGTCAGAATCAGTAGAATGTCTTCTGAAGATGCAGACTTTTTTAAGGAGTGTAAGTGGTTAAGGGTTCAGTTTCAGAATAGAGGTTGTCCAGATGAACTTATAGACGAAGTCTATAAAGAAGTTTCTTTGGCCAGAAATTCTAGATTTGCTCCGATTCTGGGCAGTGGTTGTGTGCAAATGAGTTCACCGAGAAAGTCTCAAGTTGGAGACATTTATACCAACAGTATGGTAACCACTTTTGATGGACAATCAGCCTCTATCAGAAAAATTATGGAAAGGGAATGGGAGAATTTCTCAAAAATTTCTGATTTAAACAATATTTTTTCTGATAAACTGAAATTTGTTTATAGAAAAGGGAAAACAATAAAAAACTATTTGGAAAATGGTTATACGGATTTAAAATTTTGCACATCTTCCAATAAGAAAGGTTTGTTTAAATGTGGTGCATGTAAATATTGCCCAAACCTGTTAGTTGGAGAGAGCTATTATTTGAAGGTAAGGGACAAGAGACTGTTCCTAAATTATTTTGCCAATTGTAATACCAATGGTATTATTTATTTGGCAGTATGCATGGTTTGTGGCTTATTCTACATAGGAAAGAGTGAAAGAAAGCTCAAACAACGTATTTACGAGCATTTATATGAGATCAGAACGAAGAAAGAAAGTAATGCACTCTATAAACACTCTTGCCTTTGTACTAAATCCAAATTCCAATTCTTTGTGTTGGAAGTGGTACAGTGTGATCCTAGGGGTGGTATGTGGGAGACCAGGGTTGAATACAGGGAGCTCTTTTGGCAAATTGTGTTAGAATCAACCAAGCCCCCAGGTCTTAATGACATGGTTTCCCTTGCACCAATACTCAAATTGAGAGCAGCTAAATTATGAATTTTGTGACACTCTTGCTATGTATATATTTTTAGCCATACAGGTTCTATATTAATATACATTTTTAGTTTTGATACTAGAAATCATGTTTTATTTTTTGTGTATACTGTACAGTACAACATGAATATTATGATTGCATATACCATGCTTTGCACTCATCTTGAATGTTGTTTACTTATATATTTGACATGCTTAATTGCTTAAACTATTTTAATTGATTTAATTGATTTTTTAATTGAAGCTTGTATATAAGAGGAGGAGTCTGGGTATTTTGTGTTTCTTATTTCTGATGAAGTGTTTGGCGAAAACGGATTTGGATTAAAGCGTTAAAGAATACTTCGTGTTGGCGTTTTCTGTTCAGCAGTTTTGCTAATCTGGAGAGACGTACTATCGTTTGTTTGCTGCCTGTGTTCCTTTGGTGTCTTTTTGGTGTTTATGAGTATTCAAGGTGAACAGGCTGCACAAACAGGTGATAATTAGCGCAATCAGCAGATTACATGGCCAGCCCGCCCCAGAACACTATGGTAAAGTGAGCAAGCACCATACACACAGGTTTCTTCCACACTCTACACCACCGGTGTATACATGCAGGGACATTTCTCGACACAATCCAACCAAATGAGAAGGAATGCAGCAGGCAACATAGACCAACATGTGCAGGAGGCTGAGGGTGGTGAGGATGTGAATGCTGCCGAACAACCCTTAGTGAGGTGACATAAGACTTTACAGACCCAGGGTAACCTACCAGGGGCTACATGAGCTGGAGATAGTGGAGGGCTATGGGGTGGACAGAGACCTCCTACAGCAGCTTGTTGAGCTGTGCCGGCCACACCTGACACATCGAACTGGCCGAGGGAAACCCATCCCAGTGGATACCAAGGTATGTGTTGGCCTAGGTATACTAGCCACAGGTACCTCCCAAAGCACAACTGGGAATATCATGGGGATCTCACAGGCATCTGCATCCAGAGTATTGCACCAGTTCACAGACGCCATGTCACCACATGCCAGAGAGCACATACATGTCCTCAACACACGTGATTTGTTGATCAGCAATATGCGTCTCCTCCACCAAATGGCAGACTACCCTGGGGTACTGGGTGCTATAGCCTGCATACATGTATGCATCAAAGCACCACCCGATGAGTGGGGTAGGATCTACATTAACTGCAGGGGCATACCCTCCAACAGCTAGGCCATATGTGATGGCCAGGGCATTAAACTGAATGTGTGTGCTGTCTGCCCTGGAAGCTATGACGATTCCGATATATGGCATCTGACGCAGCTGTACCACACCTTTGCCAATATGGACATCCCCTACATTCTTCTAGTGGGGGATGCTGGGTAACCACTGGAGTCGTGGCTGATGACACCCATCAGCAATGCACACACACCTGAACAACTACACCATAATGAGGCACATGCACAGGCAAGACATATAATTGAGCATGTGTTTGGGATGCTCAGGTCACGGTTCTGGTGTCTGGACACATCCGGTGGAGCCTTGCAGTATTCACCAGCTACATGCACCCAAATTGTTATGGTATGTGCTATGTTACACAATTTGATCCTGCAGTAACAGTTGCAGCAGGAACAGCATGGGGCAGGGCCACACAGCCCCCCACCAATGCCAAGGCCTGTACAGGCACAGTGTGACTTGGAGGAGGAACTACCTGAGCTGGACCCAGTAGGTGAAAGGAGGCGTGCACAGTATGACCTGCCCTTGGCAATGAGGCAACACATGGCATATGCACTGACACAGTAGGTACCCAGGGAATTTCACCCTTTCTGACTCGCACAGACAGTACAAGGGATGCCAAACATGACACTACCTGTGCTCAGCCATGTATAGGAAGTGCACTGTGTGCATCCAACATAGGCAGCCCTCCAGCACCATCCTCAGGTCTGGAACACCCCCAAGGTAAGTCAATCAACCTTCCAATTGGCAGTTGTATTAGAATGTGTATTTACCTGTAGCTATGGTATGGATGTGAGCATACAAGGGAATTTGGTGGCCGACTGCTAGGGCAGCAGACAGTACACGTCCATAGTGGCACCATGACATCTGTAGCACATACCGGGGTCACAATAGTAGCCAGTAGTACACAGGGTGTCCTAACCCACTGCAGGTTATCGGCTGAACATCATGTGTGTCCATACAGCCCACACAAGTCTCATACAGCTGGACAGGTGTAGACCAATAGACAAATGCTATACAATGGCCTCTGGATATGCCCAATGGATGACCCCAACACCCACAGACACACACACACAGACTACAGCAGGCCAGGCAGTTGGATGTAGGTTGTGAAGGCTAGGACATCTGAAACCACTATGCTGGTAATTAAAGCTAGGATCTGACGTACACTGGTATGCCTCCAACCAGCAATTAAGTAGGTCCACACACTGAAATGGAGTACCTGGCATACCAGTACAGCAGTAGCAAATGTGTACATCATCTGTGCCCCCCTTCCAATGTACACATGTAAGAGTCATGTGCGCCACCCCTGGTGCTGTGTAGGATTGTGGATACAGTTGGATGTCCCCCCACGCTGTGCAGAAATGTAGCAACAGTCAATGCCACATGACCGTTAGCTACCCTGCAGACACAGCATGCCACCTGTTGGTGTACAACGCAGGGGTCGGCACCACAGTACTGACTATCTGGACATGTGACACATGTGATCCAGTTGACCATACTGGGCATTCTCAAACACATGAAGGTATGACGGTAATGTCAGTCGACAACATACATAACAGTCATACTGGGCATGCTCACACACTGAAACACAGGAAGGCAGGTCTGCAAACACCAGTGGTTCGGACATATCTGCCAGGACAATGCTATACTGTTGGATGATTGTGCTGCATGATATGTGTGTGGTACTGTCTATTGTCTGTATATATGCCATGGTATATTGGTAATTCACATGAGCTGTGTGCGCAGGGTATTGCTACCAACACATGCACAGGATGGTTCTTTGTTTGCGGCCAGAATGACACCTTTGGATATGGAGTGGGTAAGGCACATGCCAGCAGGTGGGAGTGGTTGTGCGTGGGTTTGCACGGTGTTAAGCACTGCTGACCTCTGGTTACAGCTCCTTATACTTGTTTAGACTCCACATTTCTTTAACAGTGCAATACTCGCATACTGGTAGACAAACACGCTTACACCCGCTCGCTCACTCACTTGCACGTGCACTGACATTGGTGCTTCCATTTGTCACTCACGCTGGGTGGGCGCGATCCCTTGTGATGCCTATTACATCGGACTACATGATTACAGTATTGGGTATGGCTAACCATTAGGTGATGGCAGGCGTTCGACTGTACGGAATCAGCGGCCTGTCCAGTGACATAATCATATTATATGCATGTTCCTCATACAATCTGCTGCCATCTGGCTGATACAGGGGAACCGATACTCTGCAATGCTGACATGTAAATGTTTTTTGGGAAATGCATCTCTCTGCTGGGTGGTGCTACCACATACCTATTGTAGGTTTTCCACCTTTTAGATTGGCTGATGTGAGACTCTAGGAGTAACACCTTTCCCACTTTGCATGGGACAGTCCCTCATTAGGCATATGTGTCATGCGAGAATACTCTAGCCATAGCACATGTCCTGATTAGAGGACATTATTATATTCTACGTGT
>NC_056738.1:567584788-567652288 GCF_019279795.1 Protopterus annectens | reverse complement strand
GGCTATATTTGGTGGAAGTTCAGGAATGGGGGTGAGTTGTGTGCTGTAGAGGGGATGATGGGTATTCAATTATGCATCCAGGTGTGTTGCATTTGGATGGCCCAGTTCCGTCCAGACCATTCTGTGGGTATGTGCCGGTGACGTTTCTGTACATGTGTATCGCACATTTTAATATTCATATGTTTGTGTGATTGTGTTCTACAGTATGGCCTGTCAGGTTGTATTGCAGAAGTGTATGCTTCTTCTTTGTGTTTCTTTCTGATTCACCCGCTGCCCCTCAAACACCTCCAGTTCACCGATTGTGCATCCAACACAGTCTCGCCTTTGTGGATTATACCATTACACATCCCCCCACACACATATTCCTGACACTCCATCCATCCCTTCTTTGGTTGATGGCCCATGGCACGGTCAAGGGAACACATTGCATACACTACATATGTCAGGTACCTGTATGGTTGTGAGGACTACCCTGGCATGTTTCACCTTCCACATGCTGTACATCATGCACATAGGTACACGCAAATACTTATCTTTCATGACATGGTAGGTACACAAGGGTAATACCCGTTCAACCTTGACACATCCTGACAAGAACGGCTTGGACCGCATATGGGCGGAATTGGGCTGAATGCTCTGACGATTGGTAGGGTTGCCACCTTTTCATATGGCCAAGATGAGATATATTCCGGACACAAATCATATTCTACAGGACAACACATACCCATGGTCAGTACTACAGATAATACTTTTGTTTTATGCCTACACGTTAGCTTATTGTTGTAGCAGTTTATATGCTCCTTCTGTTTTTGTTTACTTGCTTATTCTATTTCTTGTAACATGTGGTATGTTACATACGGACATAACTATTGTATGTGACTATTACATGCGATGTGGGACATAATTATGTCATACGGTCGCAGGATATTTTACATTTATAATGGTTTTGGTATGGACGCAACTGCCCAGCTGTGTACTATCCCTCACAATGTGGGACAGGTGGTAACCCTGACAATTGGGCTAGACGTAGCTATTGACGGCGCACTAACATGATGCATTTCACTTCCACTTGGTATAACTATCTACACTGCATTAGAATACGGGCACATGGTTTTAAATGTCATTTGTTCGAGGGATGGAGACTCGATATTTGCTAATGTGCATTTGTGTTTGCTTCTTAATTTTGTGTTTGCAAGAACTGCCTTGCATGCTTTGCATACGTTTCAGTATCCACAGACACTGACAGGTGTGATTACTATTGCAGGCAGATTGTAATATTCAAGCATTTTAGGTTGCACGTCAACAGCCGAAGTTTCCACGCCTCCGTGCGGCACTTCGACATGCCCCATGCACTCGCGCTCATTTCCTATGCACGTGGCTGTGGTGGCAGCGCTCCTTCATTAATATGCATATGGTGCTACTGCGCCATCTACAAGCTGCACGGTCAGCGCAAGTCTAATGCCGGCCTTGCGCCGAGCTTCATGAATCCCGGGGTCTAAGTACAATTACATTTCTTGTTATAGAATATTTCCTTCCTAAAAATATTTCTACAGTGCTACATACAGAGTAAACATGAATATTACTTTAAGCATTTGTCTCACTGACTTCTACAACTTATTTCCATTACATTTCAGATGTTTTTTTTCCAGGAAAAGCCAATGTAGCAAGATATTTTTGTCCTGCTTCTTTTTCTTTCCCATTGGATATATAAAATAAATATTTACAACTTTATACAGCAATAAGTATACAATGTCAGTTACAACTGAAGGAAAGTGAAGACAACAGAAAGTGATTGTGACTCTTCTGGTTGACAGATAGGTGAGTAGGAAAGTGGCACACAAATGGCCAATAAAAGTCAGGATCAAGGAGCATTACTGAAAAATTATATATATTGACCCTCTTCAGAGATTCTCAGTTAAGTCAGTTATTGGGAGTATTTTTAATTCCCACTGCTGCTGACTTTGTGCCTCCTCAAATTTGTTCACTATAGCACCTACTACTATTACAGCTACCATGCCATGGCTGACTCTTTGATGTGATGTAGACTGGGAGGGTCTCCCAAACAGACCCTTCCTTGGTAGCTTCTAGGGCGCTGTACTTGCCAGAACTGAAGAACAGGTTGGGGTAAGTGGAGTACCCTTGTATTGCAGCCAATGTGGGATTTTTCCATATCTCATATCATTAGCATATCTCAAGCTTGTGATGCAACTATATGTGCGTGGATGCTGGATGGGCCATGAGATATAGCCTGGAAGCATGCATGCCGAGCTGCAGGAACTGTACCTCTCTAGCACACCAGTTACCTGAGCAGCATGATCCTTCTCTGAGCCCCAGCCTACACTAGGGATCCAAGACAGGATTCACCCAACATGTTCCTCTCACCAGGATAGGCGTGTCCATCCTCTCCTGTCCTGATGTCAAGATTTATGAGTCACTAATTGAATTCAAATCACCTGAGCCAAAGTGTGAGCATTGTCCATGTAATCCACTAATATGATGGATCTTATGAATAATTTAATTCTAAGTGAATGGATGAAATGCCTAAAATAAAAGTAAATAAAATGTTACACTGCTAGATTGATACTACTTTATAGAAGGAGGAACCTGTAGCTGAAAAACAGAACATTAATAGTATTGTAAATCCATTAGGTCATTTTAGTGAAGTACAGCTCTGTGGCATAGACTGAAGAAGCACTGACTATGATCTGGCTGATTAGGATTCGTGTAGCTGCCTGGGCACTAGAGGAGCTGTCTGGAAAGTGAGAAGAATGATGATGAATTCCTGCTCACTACTTCATTAAGGATGGGTTGTGTCGTACGTTATGGGGCATACGTATCATCAAGAGATCCCAGTGGAGACAGGAAATATGGTGGGAAACCGTTGTTAGGGAGACAGGGTCATCTTAGGATCTACCTCAACTATAGGAATAAGTAAGAGACATTCCCTCACCACATCTACTGCAATACTCCCCTTGAACACTATGAGACATGCGGAGGAGAGAACTTAAGGCATATAATAACAATCCCAGTAATCAGAGTGGATGACTGCAGAAGGATACCCTGTTCTCATTTCTGCTTCTGTCTAACATGAAAACCACTGTCTGCAGCTTATGAGGGTAGGCAGACTGTGCCAATCCAGGGGGTAACTGGCCAGCCAAGATGAGAGATCCAGCGAATGAAGAGGATCCCTAGTACACAGCAAGGAGGCAGCTGCAACGTGGCATAAAAAAAGAAAATTGGGAGATTCATATGGTTTATAGGGACTTTAAGCCAATTTAGTTTTGAAACCATCAATGCCTAGACAACACCTGTCCTCAGGCCATACCCAGCTTATCAAGGAGAGCTAACCCACTAAGTCCTGGGATAAATTTCAGGCTACCTATCCACTCTCTTTGAAGGATGATAGTATAGCCCGCGGCTTGACCTGCATAATCAGTTTATTCTAGAGATGCATGATGAATCTGTCAGTCCATCATGTTCTATTTATTTGGTGGTGAAGATTTGGGTCCTTGATTTTGGTTTGTGCTAAGCTATGAGACTTAACAGAAATATAAGAGATCAAGACAACAGAACCTCTAATGGCTTGGTGGTGAGGCACAGATTGCCTCATAAGACTTTATAAGATACTGATTAAAGGGCTATAAATTCTAGTATGTCTCTTGATGGATTATGGTCTTTAGCAATTTCTGGGGCTTCTCTTGTTATTTGATATTTTGAGTGAGGTACATTCTGACGGGGACATTGTATGCTATAATGGTATAATCAGTAGTGAATGTAAGGAAACTATTATTAAACTGTATATGACATATATTAAGTCAAATGTAGACTACAGTCATGTGTTTTGTATATATAAAAAAGGACATTGATAAAACTTGAGAGGGTCCAAAGAGCATTTACTAAAAAATAAAAACATTAAATGATCATAAATATGGAGAAAGATGTTCCCATTTAAAACTGTTCAAGACTCATTATCAATACCTAAGACAAGAGTTAATATCTGGATATGAGGTATTTAGAAATGAGATGTTAAAAGGCCATATTTAACTTGTATATTAACTCATTCCCTCCAGCGCAGCTCTCTTAAGTGTATACTTTTAACTCTCATTGGGTGTGGCTTGAGCCTTTAAAAAATAAAGTTATCACCTTCCAGTTCAAAAAAATTTCATATCTCTGGAACAGGACGTATGACTAGAAAACTGTAAATGGCAAACTATCGAGGATAAATTAAGCTTTACATTGGTGGCATTCATTCAGTTTGATGCTTTAAAATGGATTTTAAAAGCCAAAATGCAGACAGTGAATATTAATTCTGTAATGCTGTATAAACAGCTTATGATATCTCAGTAACTATTCAAGTAAGATGCATACTGCTACCAGGATTTTCTTTGTACAGCTGTGAGTGTTCATATGAAGTTAAGCAGTTCTGTCTGTGTTATCTGAATGTTAAGATATTTAGAGAAACATGAAAATTATTAAAAAACAAATAAACAGTGTACAAATAATATTCAATCTCTCTTTAGCTGCATTAGACAGAGGTCAAATATCAATTCAGTTGTGTTTGCCATCATGTATGCTTTAAAAAGAAATCTTTTGATGCCCTGTATGCAGCACAGTTTTGAGATTATTAATGCAAATATGAACAAGCAATATTTGACACCTAGAGGCTTCAGGTGGAGTTAACCGTAGAAATGCCTGGAGGTGCACTTGGCTGTAATGAGTTTTTAATGATTATACTAAAACCTACAAGCATAACAGTTGCATTAAACTTTAGTCTTATAATACTATTTTAAGAGCTATGTATGTTATACAGGTACTGCCTAAGGTGTGGAACAGGTTCCCTTTAGATATAATAGGTTCATAGGTAGGTATTAGGCTATCTGCCCAAAGGCATTTATAAGTAATGACTTTCGCCGCCCCCTTAGATTAGTTCCCTGTGCCTCTGTCCAGCAGACCCATTGAAGTGATCCCCAGAGTATACTTTCTGTTTCCCATCCACTCGTCAAGGTTTCTCTTGAAGAGGGTTACTGAGGAGCTCTGCCTAATGTAGATTGGAATCATGTTCCAGAGAATGGGAAGTCTCTGGGACAGGAATATATCCCTCCAGCATGTCCTATTCATTGTTGTGGTGAGGTTTAGAACCCTAGAGCGTGTGGCTCGAGGAGGATATGGTTTTCTTTAGTTGGAGCATGTTCATCATTTCTGGGTTGGACATGGCCTTGTATGTCAGGCAGAGATCACCCCTGAGTAAGCGGTATGCAACCAAGTATAGCTGGAGTTTCTTCAGTCGAGCAGCATAGGGCATCTGTTTGAGGCCAGTGATCCTCTTGGTGAGGTACTTTTGTGGTCTTTCCAGCTGTTGCAGGTGTCTTGTAAGGTACATCCCAAATGGGGCGTTGTACTCTATGATGGGTCTGATGAGTGATGCGTAGAGGGGCACAATGACCGCCTTTGATCTGGATGCAAAACCTTATGTGATTAGGTGGGCCACATAGAAGGATTTTCTCACCACTTTAGCAATGTGATTGTCAAAGTCGAGGTTACTATCTACTTGGGTCCCCAGATCCCTTATTATGTCTTCCGTATTTAGGGGGCTACCACCTATGTGGTAGTTTGTGGGTACTATGTTTTTTCCAAAGGGGATGACTATGCACTTTTTGGCATTTAGCTTGAGGCCATGGTTTTGACACCAGGTATCTGTCTCAGTGAGACCCCTTTTGGAGGATGTCTGTGTCAGCTGGAGTGTCAATTATAGCCTCTAGTTTGCAGTCATCTGCGAACGTGGTCAGCCATAGTCCTCCTGTGCTTGCCTGTACCTCTGTGAAGTATATGCTGAACAGGAGGGGTCCTAGGACTGAGCCCTGGGGAACGCCACTTGTAACCGGTTTAGAGTCAGACCTAGCTCCCACAACTCTTACCATGTGGGTTCTGTCCGTGAGCCAGTTGGCAACCCATCTCACGACGTAGGGGTTTATGTTCAGGCTGGTGAGCTTGTCTATAATACTTGAATGAGGAATGGTGTCAAAGGCCTTTGTGAAGTCTAGGTAGGTTGTGTGGACCACCTTTCCCTCACCTATAGCCTTGGTAACTGTCTCAAAAAAGTCCACTAGGTTTAGAAGGCATGATCTGTCCTTAACAAAGCCGAACTGGGTAGGGTCCACTGTTTGGAGGTTCCCAATATCTCTGTTAATGAGATCCATGATGATGCGTCATAGCCTTGCAGACCAAGCTAGTCAGGCTTATAGGGCAATGGTTCCTGGGGTCTGTTGTGGCTCCACCTTTGTGGAGCAGAATAACCATTGCTGTGTGGTACTCTATGGGCATGTAGCCTGTGGAGAGGCTGTTTGACTAGTGTGTTTAGGTGAGGGGTAGTTCATCTTTGAGCTCATGTAGCTCGCAGCCTGGAACACCGTCCAGCCCTCTGTGTTTTCGGCTTGGAGAGGGCTATTTTAACGTGAGTATCTGTGATTTCAGGGACACTACATTCTTCTGGTATGGTTATGGGCCCTTTTGGGGGTGAAGTTTGCACTGAACTTGTCTTCCAGGATGTTAGCGATATCAGTCGGTTCAGTGTATTTCGTGCCATTCTGCACTAACTCAGAGCATATCTGAAAATTGCCACTTAGATTCTTGACATAGCTAAAGAATGCCTTGTGGTTATCTTTGGAGTCCTTGGCAATTTTTCTTTCGAAGCAAGCCTTGGATGATTTTATGAGGGATCGTGGTTTCTTGATGATACTGATCAGGGATGTCTTCGCTTCTTGGGATTTTTCTCTTTTCTGTACTAGTTTCCTCCTCCTGTTGTATAGCTTGTTTATGGCAGGGGTTGACCAGACTGGTTTCCTTTTCTTGGAGGAGTGAGTCTTGGTTTTGCTTGGGATAGCATGATCCATGCATTCTTGTAGGTGCCCGTAGAGTGCATTTGTAAAGGATTTTGCAGCTTGGATAGCATTATCCTTTAGCATGGGGGCTTTGAAACTTTCCACCTCAGTCTTAAGTAATGTGAAGTTTGCTTTTGAAAAGTTTTTCACGGCGGTTTCTTTGATTGGAGGTGGGGGGAGGAATGTGGCTATCCAGAGTGATTAGTTTATGGTCAGATCTAACCAGCGAGGGGTTGACCTCCAGTGTAGAACACCGGTCGCCCATGTTGGTGATGACCAGGTCCAATATGTTGTCACCTCTGGTGGGGGTGTTGACCAGTTGATCCAGGGTGTTAGAGTTTATAAATTCTAGGAAATGTTGGGCAAGGGAGTTAGTACTTTGGTAGTTCTCCCAGTTAATGTTTGGGTAATTGAAATCACCCAATATCAGGGTGTTTGGTAGGACCTTTATGTTTCCCAGTGTTTCCAGAAATGCGGAATGGGGGTCCTGGGACATGGTGGGTGATCTGTAGCAAGCTACAATTTGGATTGCAGTTTTTCCCATTGTTAGTTGCACACGGGTGATCTCTGAAGCATTGTGCTGTGCCACTAACCTGGAGGTGTGGATATCATTGATGAATATGGATACGCCCCCGCCTTTTGTATTTTGGTCCGGGTTTTGTGGCCGAAATGTATGGTATGAGTTGTAGCCTGGTAGTGCTGGGGTGCTCTCTGGAGCCTTAAACCAGGTTTCTGTTACTGCACATATATTGATTTTCTCCATACTGGGGAGTGCCTCGAGTGCATGCATTTTGAGGTTTAGACTTCTGGCATTGAGTAGCATTACCCTTAGTTGTTTGTTACTTGTGCTATTTATGGCAGTGGGTTTGTCTTTTGAGCCTTGCCTAAAAAGACACTTTGGGGGTAGCAAGCACCTTGGCCATTATTCAAAAGCCTAAGGGTGACAGGTTTAAGCCATCTCTACTGAGCATGTCATCCCAGGCTGACAGACACTGTATCCCCTTTGAATGACAAAAGGAAGCTTAGCCAATTGTTGAAACTGATAGTTTTTTCTTTATACCATGGTATCATTCTTGGTGAGGGCAGAATGCTACTCAGGGTCAGGGTCATACCGGCATGGGCTACGTGATCAGAGAGCTCCTCCATGTCTCTTTTCATGTAGTCCAGGAAGGTACGGCTCAGGTCATTCACACCAACATGGACAATGACAGAGTCGTATTTGTACTTGTTCTGGAGTGACCTGAGTGTTTGTGTTATGTGGCAGATCCTGGCACCTGACAGGCAGCTAACAGTAACCGTCTCCTTGTTCAGCCTAGTGAGTGGGACGTCAGTGTGCCTGACTATAGAGTCACCTATTACCAGTGTATTGGGTGTGTTATTTTGCCTTAAGGGCTGTGATTGTGTGGTACACTGGTTTTGTGAAGTATGTGTTTCATGGTTTGTGTTTGGGGGTGGAGGTTGCTTGGATGTCTGCTTTGGAGGTTTCTGTTGCTTTTGCAGATTTTTATGTAGGGCCTCTGAGTATGTTTTCATGTATTTATGTGTGTTTTTTGCTGGCGCTGGTTTCATAGGTCTATGTGAGACTGGTGGTGTGATGCAAGTAATTACCTTCTCCTCTTGACTGCCTGGTCCAGTCTTGGGTTGAGAGAGCTTAGCCTCCAGTTTGGCTGTATAATTGCATCTCTTGCATGTATTAGTGTTTGGTGGTAGGAGGAAAGGGTTGTCTGTGTACATGAGGCAGTTGTAACATTGCCTCAAAATGCACAGATTCACCAGTTGGACCAGAGGGTACACCTGAAACTGCCCTTTGGACATGCCTGGATAGGAACAGTGAACTGTTTTACTGATTGGCTGGTAAGGTTGAATAGAGAGCCTTGTCCTTCTCTACAGTATAGGGGAGTCTAGTGCTAAGGTTAATTAGTGCTTGCTATGAGTTTTGAGCAAGTGCCGGGCTGAGAAGTGAATGGCTTGAGTGCTTAAGTTGAAAGTTTGTCTAGTTCCAAGGGGAAAATTGAAGAGTAGACTTTGTCGAGCCGGGAATAGTTATACCCCAGCTAACCGGTGCTGCCCGGCACGCAAAACCGTGCAAATGCGGGTTTTATAGCAGGGAAATGAAAGAGATAGAAATTAGCCCAAAATGGCCAATAAACTACTAATTTATGGGCTGAAACCACTCCTCCAGGGACAGATAGGCTGCTCAAAGCTCCCCTCTCTCACAGGTGAACAGAGAAACTTCCTTCTATCCAAGTAAGGTATGGGCAAACACAGAAACTTTTAACACAGCCCTGAATTCAGCACTAACCTGAAAACTGGACTATACTAGCTTAGAAAGGTGGGAAAACAAGTATATTTGCTTGTTTTTTTTTTTTTTTTTTTTTTTTTCAGAAAATAAAGCAGATACAATCAAAAACACTTTAAATGCACAGAAATGGCTATAGCATATGATGAGGCCAAAATCTCTTTTAACTTTAAACATAAACTAGATAAATGGATTGGACCTCTTGCATTTGATCCACAGATAATGAAGTCTGCATTCTTGGATGGCCTTAGGGCCTAAATGCTGAGATAAGAACTTATGAATGTATGACATCTTTGGCTCTGGTAGATAGTCACTTGGCTATTCGTTGTGCTAAGCAGAAGGATTTTCTGACTACTGATGCTCATGATCAAAGGAGAGGGAAATGTCAATCCAGTTACCCAGATTCCCAATTACATTTTTATTTAATGGTGGACTATCATCTATTCTATATGCTGAAGATAGGGTTGTTTGCCAAATGAAACAATGTTACACTTTTTTATATTTAATTTGAGCCCATTTTCAGTAAACCATTTATTAACTAGGGTAAGTCCATTTTAAAGAATATGGGTGTCAGAGGGGGTCTCGACAATAATACCCAGTATGTAGTCATCTAAAGACTTGGTTAACCAGAGGTCCTAATTCTCAGTTTGGTGATCAGAAATATAAATACCGAGAAGAAGGGCTGCTAGTACAGAACCCTGGCAGACTCCGTTGTTTGCCTTCATACTTTAGATGAGGTACCTGTTACATGAGCTATGCAGGTTCTGTATTTTCAGTTGTCTGCAATTCATTTTCTCACATAAGTATCTATATTTAGTGTATTTAGCTTACAATGTCCATGTGGGGTATGGTGTCAAACCCTTTGGCTAGGTAAAGAAACACTATGTGAACAACATGACCACTGTTAATAGCCTGTGTGATCCTCTCAATGAAGTTAACTAGAATTAAGAACTGTTGAAGGTCTAGCCTAATCAGATTTTTGATATAATTGATAATAACTATGATGTGCTCCATGGCTTTGCAGGTCAGTCTTATAAGACTGATAGGCCTAAAATTGCCAGGGTTTGTGACAGGGTCTCCGTTATGGTGGGGCATCATCACTGCTGTGCACCACAATTTGGGAACAAATCCTGTAGCTAAACACAGATTAAGCATTTTGAGGAAAAGTTTGGTGAAGACATGTTTAGTGCAATTTATTAAACATCCAGGTATGTTGTCAGACCCATAGCTCTCAACTTTCTACCTAAAAAACATGGAACACTACCTCTCATAATATGGAACAAATGGGCAAAATGTGGAACACTTTCTAACAGTTTACTAACATCTTCAAGTAGGAAGCTCACACCAGGGCAAAAATGTTTGACTTTCAACTTATAAAAATCCCTTTAATGATTTAATATGATGCTGTATTATTAACCTTGATTATTATTTATTTATTTTATTTATTTATTTATTTGCAGTTGGTTTACCAGGATAGTCCATTGGGCCAATAAGAACCCATTTTCAATGGAGTCCTGGAGAGAAAAGCTCCAAAACAAAGGTTACAAAGAGATTACAGCAGTTTACAATTTCACTCATTTGTAGGTTAAAGGCAAAGCTTTAAAACATTGGTAAACAAAAAAGATTACAGCAGTTTACAATTGTGGTAATTTGTGGGTTCAAGACAGAACAAAGATTAAGCATTTACAAAGGAATTTTTTTTTTCATTTTGTAGAAAAACTAAGATTTAAGCAGGTATAATAAAAATGTTAAGGTTACATTTTGTGGAAAAACAAAGCATTACTGCAGTAAATATATAGTTTATTGAGTGAAATAGTAGAATAAAAGAATTATAAGATGTCATTACAGTTGGCTTATTATTTGGTGTCTGGTAATATATGGTAAAGCTGCCCATAGGAAGTGAAGAATAGGCTAGGAGGGGTGGGAGCAGGAGCATTCCCATGAGGATGTTAGATGTGAGTGCAGTGATTTTTTAAAAGCAGGGAGGTTGGTGGTGATACGGATGGAGGGAGGAAGGGAGTTCCATAGGCGTGCCAGGGCAAAGGACAGGAGGTTTTGTCCTGGAGAGTGACGGGGTTTGTACAGTTCGATTAAGTTTTGGTTATTAGATCTTAGGAGTCTTTGTGGCAGGTGCATTTTAAAGGTAGAGCTGAGAGAGGGACAGAGGGAGGGCTGAAAAATTAGTTTATGAGCAAAAGTAAGCTGAGTATAGGAGAGATGGTTGGGAAGCTCTAGCCAGTTAAGTTTATGGAGAGATACACAGTGATGGGTAGATGATTTGTGGCTGGTTGCAAATTTGGCAATTTTATTATAACAAGAGGACAGTTTTGTTTTGAGAGAGGATTGTAGGTTTGTTAGCAGAGGGGCACCATAAAGGAGGGAAGGGATGAGAAATATAGTAGCAAGAGTGAGCTTAGTAGATGTAGTGAGGAATCAATTGTGTCGATAGAGCATGCCAAGTGTTTGGTGGGGGGTTTTTATGTTTAGTTGTAGGTGGTTATTGAATTTAAGCTGGTCGTCAATCTGGACTCCTAGTAGTTTGGTTTCAGATACCAGTTCAAGAGGTGTGTTACTCTGGCTAGTGATGGAAAATAGTTTTCTATCAATGGTGTTGGTTTTTGAGGGGGTAAATACCATAAGTTTGGTTTTTGATGCATTGAGTGCTAGATGATTGTCCATCATCCACTGTTCTGTGGTAGAGAAGGCGTCTTGAGTCAGTTTTAAGAGAGCAGGGATGGATGTGGCTGAACAGATAATTGTGGAATCATCTGCATATTGAATAAGTTTAGCATGAGGTATTGAGTGGAAGAAATCATTTATGAATATATTGAAAAGGAGAGGACCCAAAATGGAATCTTGGGGGACACCAGTGGGTTTGTTAAGGAAAGAGGAGATGGCTTTTTTCCACTTGACAGCTTGTTGCCTGTTGGAGAGATAGCTGGTGAACCAATTGAGAGAGGAATGGGGTAGGTTTAGGTTAGATAGTTTAGTTAGGAGAAGGTTGTGAGAGATAGTATCAAAGGCCTTAGAGAGGTCAAGAAAGAGCATAGATACAGTAGAGCCAGAATCTTTGGCTTTATTTACAGTTTCCAGGAAGGAAAGGAGGGCAGTCATGGTGCTGTGGCTGGGTCTGAATCCGTGTTGTGTGGGAGTTAGTAAGTTATTATCTAAGAGATAGGGAAGGAGTTGGAGATGAATACATTTCTCTAGAAGTTTTGATATAGGAGAGAGGATGGCAATGGGACAAAAGTTAGTAATATTGTTATTATTGCCTCCTTTGTGCAGGAGAATGATGAATGCCCTTTTCCAGAGTTTGGGTACAAGCCCTTCTTGGATAGAATGATTGATTAGGATGCTGATGGGGAAGGCAATAACACCGGCAGCTATGCTGAGGAAGGATGAGGGAATGTTATCGGGGGCATTGGTGCATGGTTTTAGCTTTTGCAGGAGTTTTCTTATGGTAGAAGTAGGAATGGGGTTTAGGGAGAATGGTGGGAGTTGAGAGATTGGAGATGAAGGGGATGACAAGAGGTGGGATGCAGAAGTAGGGGGTGAGGTGTTATTAGAGAAGGATGAGGTTAGTTTGGAAATAGAATCTATGAAAAAAGAGTTGAATTGGGTAGCCAGATCTATATCTAGTGCATTTGGGTCTGGGCTTGGGTTTTCTGCTGTGCCAGGTTTTAGGAGGGTAGTGATGCCTTTCCAGAATTTCTGAGGATTGGTTTTGTGGTTGTTTTGGAGTAAGGAGAAGTCATTCTGTCGATCTGCTGTGATAAGTTTTTTTACGGAATTGCAGAGTGTTTTGAATTCATTAAGGGTGGTTGGAGTTTTGCATCTTTGGTACTGTGCCCAGGTTTTGTCTCTAAGTCGCATGGCAGTTAGTGTGTTTTTTGTTAGCCAGGGGGTGGTGTTGTTTCGTATTCTTTTGGTTTTTATGGGGGCAAGACTATCCAGTAGTTTAAGGAAAGTTGTATTGAAGTGTGCAACAGCATTGTCCAGGGTTAGGGATTTTAGGGGGTTCCAATTTATTGATTTTAGGGAGTCTGAGAAGGTTACTGGGTTGAAGTTTTTAAGGTCCCGAGTGCTGATGTAATTATGAGTTACATGTAATGGAGATGGAAGCTGTCTAGTGAAAATGGGAAGATGGTCACTGAGGGAGTCAGGAAGAGTTCCACTATCAGTGTAGTAGTGGGGGTGAGAGACTAATATCCAGTCTAGGGTACTGCCACTGGAGAAGTCTTTAGAGGTCCTGGTAGTGAGGTTGATTAGCTGAGAGTACTTATATAGGTTGATGTTTAGGGGGTGTGTAGGAGAATTAATGGAAGACCAATTGATATTTGTGTCTCCCATGAAAATAGTTTAATTACTTATATTGGTAAAAAGCCAGGATAGGATATCCTCAAGTACAGAGGTATTATCTCCAGGGGGGATGTAAAGTGAGGCTATGCAAATTTGTTTGTGTTTATTTAATTGAAATAGAGCTAGAACTAATTCTGCATTGGAGAAGTGAGGAATGGGTTTGTTGTAGGGAGTAATGGAAAGGGTGGATGAGTAGAGTAGAGCTACCCCACCACCCTTCTTGTGGGCCCTGTCTTTTCTGATGATAGAGTAGTTTGGTGGCACTATTTCAATATATTTTATGTGAGGTTTTAACCAGGTTTCAGAAATAGCTAAGATGTCAGGTTTGTTGTTGAGAAGCCATGCATGGAGATTGGGAATTTTGTTAACTATGCTTTGGGCATTTAGAGAAGCAAATTGGATGGATTTAGATGTAGGGGAAGTAGTGTTTGGGCCTGGGTTAGGGTGTATATCTCCAGATAGTAGTATGGTTGTTAGGTGTTGGAGTATGTTGATGAGATGTTTGGATTGCCTTGTTTGTATATTGTATATTTTCAGGTTTGAGTAGATATTGATGGTTAAAGAGGGGTTAAAGAGTTTATAAGTAGAGGATAGTTTGTAGTGAAAAAAATAGATGGGTATTAATGGGATATAGTCCAGAGGAGATTGAGACAAATGAGTGTAAGTGAGTTGAAGGGAGTGAGCTGGTTGTGTGAAGTGAAGGTATGTGATTTGTGGTGTTGGGCTGAGAAAGGTAGTGGATATAAGTAAGGCTCAGAAGTACTAATAGTTGGATTGAGAATGACAGAAGTTTTGTAAGCATGTTGAGGCTTAGCTAAAGTAGAATATGTAGTGTTGGGAGAAGGGATTAGAAATATATATTGTGTTGTTAAATATGAAGGGAGGTGTGAGGAGGTGGATTATAGGGGTGTAGAAGATGGTGATGAAAGGGGAGAGATATTATAGATAAAGAGGAAGTAGGAGTGGTAGGGAAAGGGGAGGGTGTAATAGGTAGGGAGTAAGTAGGAGTGGTTAGGTGAGTATAAGTGTAGACGCACTGGGGGTGGGTGGAATTTGGGGGTAGGGTAGGGGAGTGGAGTGAGCCCGCAGGGCGAACGGAGCGGGTTGGAACAATCCAAGATAGAGGATCAGAGAAAAACGTATCAGCAACAGGAGTCAATAAAGAAGGTAGGTGGGTAGGTATTGTATGCTATATGGGAACACAGAAATGAGGTTAACAAGGTGAGAAAGAGAGAGTTTGAGATATAGCAAGGAGAGAGCGGATGTAAAAAAAAAATAATAATTTATTTTATTTATTTCAGCTTGATAACCGGGGAAGTCCCCTAGGCCAAGAAGAGCCCATTTGCAGTGGAGGCCCGGGGAGAAAAGATCAAATAAATTACAAACATGTAAATTACAAATATATATACAAAGAAGTATGTTCAGTTACATCAAGCTGAGAATGCAGTGTAATACATATGAAGCATAATGCTTATAATAAATTCAAGGAAATACAGATAATAGGACAGTGGTGGACATTATTTTGCATGTACAAGGTTAGAATAAATATTAGCTGTAAAGAATTCTTAACACTCAATATGTGACAAATCCTGCTAATGAGGAACATGATCTTTTTAAGAGTCAAAATGAGGAACATTCCTCTTAATGAGATACACTTGAGAGGTTTAGTTAGATCCTATTGAAAAATATTTTTTGGTCTTTGATAGCA
Source organism: Protopterus annectens (assembly GCF_019279795.1). Classification (NCBI taxonomy): domain Eukaryota; kingdom Metazoa; phylum Chordata; order Ceratodontiformes; family Protopteridae; genus Protopterus; species Protopterus annectens. The sequence goes on along the minus strand of NC_056738.1, from coordinate 567,637,044 downwards.
CCTCACAGCAAGAGGTTCCACAGTTTGATTCTCGGCTGGGGTGCCTTCTTTGTGGAGTCTACATGGCCTCCCTGTGTTTGCGTGGGTTTCATCCAGGTGCTCTGGTTTCCTCCCACATTCCAAAGACATGCACTAGGTGGATTGGGCACTCTAAACTGCCCATAGGTGTAAGCATATGAATGTGTGGTGTGGAAGACTACTGTGGCAGGGCTAGCCACCCAGTGGTGTAAACTTCAGCTCCAGATGATTGTAACTGTTGAAGTGAAACCCCGACCCCATGTGACAAAAATGGGAAAAGGGGTTGTGGATGGATGGCTAGCACCTTCAGAACATGTTCTACTTCATTCTAGGGAGCTAGATATCCTTTCCCATACTTCTCAACCTCTGTGCAGGAGAAATCTGGAAAAAGCTGGAAATAATGGGGGGTGGGGACAAAGGCCCAAGATCAGGACAAATTTTAAATATTACTTCTATAAACTTAGAAAGTTGCTAGAATAATATATTTGCATTAGCATGCATTTACTAAAGGCTATGGAGTCTGAAACGTAAATGTACATCATTATTTAGTGACTTCAATCCTTATTGATTTTACAGAAAACCACATTTTGTTTTGAGGAACAGACTGAAATTATGAGTCAAAAACCTGGACATTCTGCAAAAATCTGGAACTTTCTGAGGTATAGCCTCTCCAGGCTGTAACATTATATTGAAGAAGAGATTTAAGATTTGGTAGGCTGATACCTGTAATATCCCTAACATGTCCCATAGGTTGCTGCAAAGCCCTTTCCAAGATGGTTAAGGCTATACACAGCTTTGTATCCACAGGAATGCTCATTCCATGTATTCCATTAAATTCTGTTTTTGGGTAACACAGTTCAACTCAACCCCCTGCAGTATCTTCTTCATAGGTTCATAGATTCATAGGTAGGTACTAGGCTATTGGCCCTAGGGCCTATATAAGCCTAGCCAAAAAGGTACCCTGGCTTTCACCACCCAAGAAAGTTAATTTCCTGTGCCCCTGTCGAGCAGAGCCACAGAAGTTATCCCCGGGGAGTATTTCCTATTTCCCATCCACTCATCAAGATTTTTCTTGGAGTGCTAATGTGGAACTTTACTTGACATAGATGGGTAGCTTGTTCCAGAGTATAGGAAGTATCTGGGACAGGAATCTATCCCTTCATGTCCTGTTTATTGTGGTGGCAAGGTTTAGGTCCCTAGAGCATGCAGCTCGGAGGGATTGGGATTTCTTTAGGAGTAGCATGTCCAACAGCTCTGGGTTTAACATAGCTTTATATGTTAGACAGAGATCTCCTCGGAGTAGACGATATGTTACAGAGTAAAGCTGGAGTTTTTTGAGACAGTCAGTGCAGTGTAGGGCATCTGTTTGAGGCCAGTAATCCTCTTTGTAAGGTACTTCTATGGCCTTTCCAGCTGCTGCAAATGTCTTGTGAGGTACATTCCAAATGGGGCGTTGTACTCTATAATGGGTCTAATGAGTGCAGAGTAGAGGGGAACAATGACCTCTTTTTTCCTGGATGAGAACCCTTTTGTGATGAGGTGTGCCACATAGAAGGATTTCCTGACTACTGTGGTGATGTGATTATCAAAGGAGAGACTACTGTCCACCTGGGTTCCAAGGTCTCTTATCACACATTTGGCATTAAGTAGACTGTCGTTTATGTGGTAGATCATGGGTACAGAGTTTTTACCAAAGGGGATGACAATGCACTATTTTGGCATTGAGCTTGACCATGGGTCTGACACCAGGCATCTGCCTCAGTGAGGCCCTTCTGTAGGATGTCCACATCATTTGGGGACTTGACTATGGCTCCTAGTTATCTGCGAACTTCATTAGCCAGAGACCTTCTGTGTTAGCCTCTACTTCAGAGAAGTAGATACCAAACAGGAGATGTCTCAGGGCTGAACCCTGTGGTACTCCACTTGTCACTAGTTTGAAGTCAGATTTGGAGTCTGCAACTTTTACAGTGTGGGTTCTGTCAGTGAGCCAGTTGGCAACCCATCTTGTAACGTAGGGCTTTATACTTAGTTTAGTGAGTTGAGCTATAATTCCAGAATGGGAATGGCGTCAAAAGCCTTGGCGAGGTCAACATAGGCTGTGGTGAATCACCTTACCCTCGTCTACGGCTTTGGTGACTGTCTCAAAGAAGTTGATCAGGTTCAGAAGGCATGATCTGCCTTTCACAAACCCAAACTGGGTGGGGTCCAGAGTTTAGAGGTTACCAATATCTTTGTTTATGAGTTCCATGATGATACATTCCATGGCCTTGCAGACCAGACTAGTCAGGCTAAAAGGGTGATAGTTCCCAGGATCAGTGGTGGCTCCCCCTTTGTGGAGTGGGATAACTGTTGCTGTGTGCCATTCAGTGAGCACAAAGCCTAACATGAGACTATGCTTGAACATGGTGCTTAGGTGGGGAGCCAGTTCGTTCTGAAGTTTGTGTAAAACGCAGCCTGGGATGTTGTCCAGTCCCTTGGATGCTGTTTTTGGTTTTAGGGAGTGCAGGTTTTACCTGCATAGATGTGATTACAGGTACTCTGCATTCTTCCTGTATAGATACAGAGCCCTTTAGAGGGTGAGAGGGGGTTAAAGTTAGCACTGAACCTATCTGCCAGGATGTTGGCAATATCAGTGGTTCTGTAATTTTCATGTCATTGTGCTGTAACTCAGAGCAGATCTGGGTGTTGCCACTGAGATTCTTGACATAGCTATAGAATGCTTTGTGGTTGCCCTTAGAATCAGTGGTGATTTTGTTTTCATAGCTAGCTTTGGAGGATCTTATAAGGGATCTCAGCTTCTTACTGAGGCTGACCAGGGAGCTCCTCCACTCATGGGATTTTACTCTCTTTCACAACAGTTTCTTCCTACTGTTGTAGAGTTTGTTTATGGCAGGGGACCACCAGATTGGCTTCATTTTTTTGGAGGATAGCATCTTGGTTCTGTTTGGGATAGCACAATCCATGCACTCGTGTAAGTGCTTATAGAGTACATTTGTGTAGGTTTCAGCAGTCATAACTGTATTGTCCATCTGCATGGGTGTCATGAAGTTCTCCACTTCTGTTTTAAGAAGCATGAAGTTGGCTTTGGAGAAATTTTTTACCATTGTTTCCTTAATGGTGGGTGGGGGCAGGATGAAAATATCTTGGGTGATTAGCTTATGGTCGGATCTGACCAACGTGGAGTTGACTTCAGGTGTGCACCGGTCACTCATGTTGGCAATGACTAGGTCTAGGATATTGTTGCCCCTGGTGGGGGTGTGGATAAGTTGATCCAGGACATTGTAATTTATGAATTCCAGAAAGTGTTGAGTGAAGGAGTTGGTACATGAGTAGTTTTCCCAGTTAATGGTAGGGTAGTTGAAATCGCCCATTATTAGGGTGTTTGGTTGAACCCTAATATTTTTCAGTATATCAAGAAAAGAAGAGTGGGAATCCTGGAGCATGGTGGGGGATCTGTAGCAAGCTGCAATTTGGATTGCAGTTTTTCCCAGAGTTAGTTGCACTTGGATAACCTTGGATGCATTATGCTGCACAACTAGCCTGGAGGTGTGGATATCCTTAATGAATATGGACACACTTCTGCCTTTGGTGTTCTGGTACAGGTTACATCACCGAAAAGTGTAGTATGAGTTATAGCCTGGTAATGCAGGGGTGCTGTCTAGAGCCTTGAACCAGGTCTCAGTCACTGCACAGATATCAATGTTCTCCATTTTAAGGAGTGCCTTGAGTGAGTGCATTTTGAGATTTAGACTTCTAGCATTGAGTAGCATTACCCTCAGTTTTTGCTTGCCTGTTTCTGTCATGGTGGTGAATTTGTCATTTGAGCCTTGCCTAAAAAAGGCCCTTAGGCAGTATCCGGAATCCCAGGGGGTGACAGGTGCAGGCCATCTCTGGCAAAGCATCACAGTCTGTCGACCATGTAGTCCCAGGGAGACAAATACTGGATCCCCTTAGAATGACACCAGAAGCTTAGCCAATTGTTGAAGTCAATCATTTTGACTTTTTACCGTGGTATCATTCTGGGCGATGGCAGGATGCTACTCAGGGCTAGGGTCATACCTGCCAGGGGTACAAGATCAGAGAGCTCTTCCATGTCTCTTTTCATGTAGTCCAGGAAGGTACGTCTCAGGTCATTCACACCAACATGGACAATGACAGAGTCATATTTGTACTTGTGGTGGAGTGACCTGAATGCGTGCATTATGTGGTGGATCCTGGCACCTGACAGGCAGCTGACAGTAACCTTCTCCTTGTTTAGCCTGGGGAGTGGGGCATCAGTGTGCCTGACTATAGAGTCATCTATGACTAGTGTGTTGGGTACATTGTTTTTCCTTATGGACTGTGGTTTATTGGCACACTGAGTCTGTGGGCTATGTGTCATTTGGGTTGTGTTGGGGGGTGGAGGTTGCTTTGATGGATAAATTGCTGCTCTCACCATAGTATTGTGTCATCAATGCCCAGAAGCACTTTTATTTATTTCATTCAGATGTATAAACTAGGAAGGCATACTAATCCCAAATAAACCCTTCTCAGCCACGCAGCACCCAGGCAAACTGCAAAGTAATAATGTGAGATAGTTACTGAAGAAAACGGATATAAAGAAATGGCATAAGTATTGTCTATAGCTATAAATAGAGAGCATAGTACATTCAATCACTTCATAACATAATTCAAAAGTATTGGTGGTGTGCAATGTGGTCAGAGCTTAGTATTTCAGGCAAAAGAGTTACTTACACAGTTCAATATAACCAGAATGTATTCTACTGTATAAAGTGGTGTGGTCAGTGTAGTACTCAGATGCAGCCTATACCAAGCAGATGAGATATTTAGTTAATGTGATTAGAGAAGAATAAACAAACCCGCTCCAAACAGCAGTACAATACAGAAGACGTAATTATGTGATCGAGTATATTAGTTAAATAGTTTAGTTTGGTATAAGTTTTTTCACGGGAGAATGCAAAACCTGCATGGCCAAAGTGACTTGATTGCTCACTGTCTGTGTACAGCAGATCTAAAATGACTTGGGATGCTGTTAGTTTGGGTAGAGGCAAAGCTCATGCTTTCTGATCCCAGAATGAGGAAGCCATACCACATTTCACCAGTTTTGTACTTCATTCAGTGTTTGTTTCAGACTAGCAGACTGGGAGTTTTATGCAGTGTAGTAGAGATAATGCTTGTGAGTCATGTGGGTGCTGGAAGTAGGGAGGGTTCAGACAATGACCACAAAATGGAGCTAGTAGGTCTGAAATGTTGAGATTTGCTAGTTATCATTGTGGCAATACCATGTGCAAGTGAGCCAAACTGCAGTATGAACTGTAAAAGAGCAGAGCCACAGAGTTCAGAAAATAAAAGTACACCCTAGAGTGCATATAATCTCCTCATGAGCTCTTTCTCAATTCAGTACTTCAAGAAAAAAAACAGTAGGGATGAGATAATTAAAGTATTACTGATGCCATGAAAATTAATCACTTGGGGAGAAGTGATGAAGCCAGGGAAGGAGCTAATAGTGGTCAGCATAAATTGAAAGAACTGAGCAATGGTAAACAACATTCCAGAACATCAGCTCCCCTTAACACTACTCAAATGGATATGGACTACTTTGGAACCCAGTTCACTAATAAAAGTGAAGGATAAGTGCTACAAGCAAACTATAACAATGTTAAAAGGGCATTCTGAACCCAAATTTTTAATGAAAGTACAAACACTTTGTTTTAATCATTTTAACAAGATGGCCAATGAGACTGTAAAGCAGTATGCTGATAAGCTGAAACTGTGTGCTTTGACTTGTGGATCTGGTATGAATTTAGCTGATAAACCATAATGGTGAAAACATGCAGTTCAGAGGTAGTTGTAACTGTAATGAAAATGACCACTTTATTGTCTCATTAACATGCCTGTGACATTCACTCTGTTGTTAACACTAGCACTGTCAGACCTGACGGTGGTAGTGTTTACCCTGTTTGCCCATGTATGTTGACACACACACACACACACACACACACACACACACACACACACACACACACACACACACACACACACACACACACCGATTAAAAAACAAGCCCCCATACAGTTGATAACAGTGATGGTAACAATCACCCATTCTCCCACATGCAGTCTCCCACATACATAAACATATTGAGATTATTGAATTTATGCCTAACCCCTCTATGGTGACACCACCCAAGCACACACACACACACACACACACACACACACACACACACACACACACACACACACACACACACACACACACACTTTCATACATCTTCATCCATGCCCCTATAGACTCACATGCAAATGTCCACAAGTGCGCACACACTAACAGCCCCCACACACATCCATGTCTTCATGAACTTACCTGCACCACAATTGGTTCCACCTTTTCCTCCAACAATGACATTTTATGCAGTCCAAATTGGGAAACACTGGCATTTATGGGGGGCAGTACATGGCTAATTATCCACTCTCTGATTGCTGCATTAGCATACAGCTCTACAAGTGAGACCACACTCCGCACTCAGGCATCTGTTAGTAGGAAACTTCAGCAGTACGGTCATCTATGAATCATAAAGACTTACTGTGAGTGGAAAAATTGCTATGTTACACTGTCCTGTTTGCAGCAAGTCTTTCTGATTCCCAGTTATAATCAATAAGTAATTAGATGTGATTGCCGTAACAGTATGACTGAACGCATATCTAAAATATAAAATGTTTTCAGGCAGATAAGTTTTTCTAAAACATTTCTTTATCTTTAATATTGTAAAGTAAATTATTTTGCTGGTGTTTTTGCATTGTTTAGTTCTATTAGTATGTGGATGCTGTTAAAAGTTTCTGCAAGCAGGTCTTTTAAACCGTACAAAATTGTTCTTAATTTCACAGTCTTGCACAAAAGCAACCAGGGAACAACTTACCACAAAAAATTAAAATTACAAAAATGAAAATTGTATGATCTGATGACTCTCTGTATGATAAGCAATAAAAATATTCTTAAAAGTGTAAAACTTTCTGTGTGATATGTATGTATGTATGTATGTATGTATGTATGTATGTATGTATGTATTTATTTATTTAATTTTCAGGTGTCCTCATCTGCCCAGGGACTATTAAGCTTTCTTCCTTGGCCACCCAATTGATCTATTTCTTTCACTTAGTGGCAAGAGTTCATTGGACTTTTCTTTTCTTTAGGATGTAAGTTTTGGCTGCTGAAATTAGTGCCTTGAAATGCTGTGGGGGTGGGGCTTTTTATTGATGCTCCCAGTTCCCACCCTTTTGCTGCAACTCTGGCTTATGCATATTCCTTGCCTTGGTGAACACATGCATACTTCCACAGGCATGCATGCTGCCTCACACATGCTAGTCCATGATATGCAGTACACTGCTAATGCAATCATGATAATCTACTCCTATACCAGGAATCAGTTTAAACTCCTTCTCTGAGGTGGACAAGCTGAAAATACCATTCCTCCCCTATTGCCCCATGCCAACAGTTCCAGCTATTGGAATACTAATAAAATTCCATCTACTGGAATACTAGTAAAACCATTGCTGTGTAGATTATGCAGACACCTGATTCTCAGTGTATGTGTGAGTTTCTGTGTTTGTGTGTGCGTGCGCGCGCACATGTGTGTGTGTGTGTGTGTGTGTGTGTGTGTGTGTGTGTGTGTGTGTGTGTGTGTGTAAGTAGGGTATCCAAAGGAAAATATAAAATCTGGCAATACACTATAAGTGAGACTCACAAACAGTACTTAAGTTTGGCTGTAAAATGCAGTTACTTTCTTATATGATCACAGTTTAATGAAATTAGTAATAAAATAAATAAAAGTCTTTATATAAGCAGATGCACATATTTATTCCTTGCCATCTCAATAACAGGGATTATTATCATTTGGTTTATTTAGGGGCTTTAGTGTCCAAAGTCCTATGGAACATATTACTGAGTCAAAGTGTGAAAAATACCTTTGCAAAAATTCTTTCACTGTAGATGCCAATACAATCTCTTCTAATTCATATTTAGGGCATTGGGTATAACTCTTTGTAAAGTGAAGGTATCAGACTTTTTTTCACTGTGTGCACTTCTTACTAATGATAACCTGCAACAATTATATTTTCTAAATGCCCTGCTTACATGAGCAGTACTTTAACTACCTCTAAGTGTACATACTTTCCATCCTAGGAGTAAAAGTAATATGTTGCACCAGAGTTTATCTCCTCTCACATGTGCAAACACACATCCAAACTATTCTCCAAAAATGTTTTCAATAACAGGCATATAATGCTGTTAACATAAAGCCTTCAGAAAGCTATTAAAAACATTTGCATTTGCCCTCTATTTCCCATCTCCAGCCTTCTCCCTCAAAGGTACGATACACCATGTGGTTATAAATACTATTCTGAAATAGCTGGGGCCAGATTCATGAAGGCTTGCACGGAGTCTAAGAGTAGAGTAAGACTCCATGCAGCCAACATGTCCACCGAGCGATCCAGGAACAACCGGCAGGGGTGTGCAAGAGAGCTCCTAAAATGACTCTTACACGGACAGGGCTAGGTTATGCAAATTACCTTATTTGCTGCCGAAAGCTATGCAAATGAGGTAAATTTGCGATCCAGGAAACCCTAACCTGTCTGAGTAGGAGTAGTGTTATTTGCAGAAATGTACTCCGTTGACAACTGAGTATCGTTCTGCAAATAGCAAAACAGAACCGTGACAGCTCCAAATAAAGGCTGCATCCAGTTGAGGAAGCATGGCAATGGCCAAATATACGGCAATTGGCAATGTTCCCCGATGCAAAATTTAAAAAAAATAAATTTTTTTTACCTCGATCTCCAAAGTTTAAGTGTAGCGCAGCACCGCACAAACGTGCTGCACTTTAAATAACAGAAAACCAAAAATTAAAAGCCACAAATAGGGATTTTATACAAAATCATAATTTTCAATGCAAGTGAATGGCAGGCTGAAGACAACATTGCTTCCGAGTAGAGGTTGCTAAGGGGGGAAGCTCAGTCTAAGAGATGTAACCAAGCATTAGTAGGCAAGCCTATGCAAATGAGGGTAAGGATAGTGAATCCCAAGTTTACATAGCAAATGAGCATAGTCAGTGGAGTCTATGAGTAGAATAAGGGGAGTATCAGAGTAGAAGATAGGTGACATCACGAGGGGGGTCTGTATGAAAGAATGTAAGCTCATTGGAGCAGAGTGGCATGTGTTTGCTGTCAGTTACTCATCACTGGAAGAGATGTGTCAACAGGTATCCTAGCTAAAGGCAAGAAATAGAAGGTGTATGCCATGGATAACACTAAAGTTTCTTGTTGAAGTGCCTGCAATGTGTTTGCGCGTGGGTGCACACCTGTATATCCGAGTAAGACTGTGTGTGCGCGTGTGCGACCGTGTGCACGCGTTTAAGCCGGATTAAGTATGTGTAAGGTTGTTGAAATTTATGTAAGCGCGTTTGCGCCTGTGTGCGCGCATTTAAGCAGGAATTAGCAAGTGTTAGGCCTTGTAAGCATGTGTGCGCACGTGTGAGCTGGTGTGCACATGTTTGCACTTGTGTGCGCGGCACTGCCCCCCTGTGAAAACAGAAAGGGAAAAGGAAGCACAACAAATAATAGGAAGTTAACCAGGGAGAACTAGCAGAGCTAGCAGGTGAAAACAATCAGAATCAGGCAATTACACAGGCAGTACAGTAGCCCAGCCCAGACCAGCACTTAAAACTCTGCAAACAACTTTCCACCATGTTTTCCTCAGAGACACTGCAACACTGCAGTAAACTAAGAGAAGTGAAAACTTAAAAAGCTTTACTGAGATAAAGAAATGTTAGGGGCTGCCATTGCTGTTATAAGGTGACATATGCAACATGCTGAAAGTGGTGTCAATGCGAATGCTGCTGAGCAACCCACAGTGAGGAGACGGAGAAGAGTGTACAGGCCCAGGGTAACCTACCAAGGGCTACATGAGCTGGAGATAGTGGAGCGCTATAGAGTGGACAGAGACCTCATGCAGCAAATTGTTGCCTCACACACAGAACCAACAGAGGGGAACCCATCCCAGTGGAAATCAAGGTATGTGTTGGCCTAAGAATACTAGCAACAGGTACCTTCAAGAGACCAACTGGTGATATGATGGGGATATCACAGGCATCAGCATCCAGGATACTGCAGCAGTTCCTGAATGCCATGTCAGCACATGTCGGTGATCATGTATATTTCCCCAATTCCCGTGAGGTATTGACCAGCAATATGCGTCTTTTCCAGCAAATAGCAGAATACCCAGAGGTAGTGGATGCAATAGACTGCACGCACATATGCATCAAAGCACCAGCCGGTGAGTGGGGTAGGGCCTACTTTAACCACAAGGGCTTCCCCTCCATCAACTGCCAGGTCATTTGTGATGCCTAGGGCATAATACTGAATGTGTGTGCTGGCTGCCCTAGAAGCTACCATGAGTCCCATATCTGGCATCTGACACAGCTGTACCAGACATTTGCCAATGGGGACATCCCTCATGGTCACCTAGTGGGGGATGCTGGATATGCACTGGAGCCGTGGCTGATGACACCCATCAGAAATCCACACACACCTGAACAGGAATGCCATAATGAGGCACATGCACAAACACGAAATGTAATCGAGCATGTGTTTGGGCTGCTGAAGTCACAGTTCCAGTGCCTGGACACATCTGGTGGAGCCTTGCAGTACTCACCAACTACATGTACCCAAATTGTCATGGTATGTGCTTTGCTACATAATATGATCCTGCGAAAACAGCTGCAGCAGGAGCAGCATAGGCCTGGGCCAAACAGCCCCCCACCATTGCCAAGGCCATCCCAGGCAGAGTGTGACTTGGAGGAGGAACAACCTGAGCCTGCCCCAGTAGGCAGAAGAAGGCGTGCCCAGTATGCTTTGGCCTTGGCAAAGAGGCAACGCATAGCACATACACTGGCTCAGTAGAAACCCTGGAAATTATACCTCTCTCTGACTCGCGCATATAGTAAAAGGGATGCCTAACTTGACACTACCTGTTTTCAAACATGTATAGGGAGTGTACTATGTGCATCCGACATAGGCAGCCCTGCAGTACCACCTGAGGCATGATTGCCATGTTTTAAGCAATATAAAGCAGTGCTAAACAGCTTTTACCACTATTTAGTATATGTAAACAAAATTGCACACACTAACTAGCACATCTTTGGGCAATGTTGAGCAATATTGGGCAACGTTCAGCAATGTTGGTTAACGTTGAGCAATGTTGGGCACGTTTGGTCAAACTTGGGCATAGTTGAGCAAAATCAGGTAAACATGCTCATATTTGCTTTACTGGTCCTTAAGCAGTCTGGTCTGCCCAGTATGAAAATATAAAGCAGTGACAGGCCTCGAGCCCAGGATACTGTGCACTATAGTCACAGTACTGAACCACTAAACCATGACAGTATTTCACTGGTCGGCCTGTATGAAGAAATGTTGATAAGTCTATGCAAAGTGTCTCATGGAAACCCTGCAGGCACAGCATAATCCCTGTCGAGTTATGACACAAAAGTGAACCCTGCAGTAAAAATATAACTTGATTTTCAACACACATATAATATAAATATTAATATTGGGCATGTTCACACACGTTAACAAATGTAGTGGACTGCAGACAGCAACATACTGAAAGGTCACACTGGGCATGCACACACACTTGAATAAATGAGACAAATGTCAGGCAACAAAACACTGAAAGGCCAAACTGGGCATGCAAACACACACTTAGGCCATGTCTGAGTACAGCAGTGGGCCACACATATCTGGCAGTTGCATGTGTTAACCCAGGAACCTCTCATTATTCACCAATCCTGCCTTGTGAACAGAGTTATATGACAATAGACACATATATAATATATTGGAACCCTGTCATAATCAAATATGTACTACAGATACTTAGGTTGTGCATAGAAAGTGGGAAAGCAAAGAAGATAAAAAACCTGCAATCAGTATCATCAATAAACAATGTGCACTCCAAACATTATCATAGGTTCATAGGTTGATACTAGGCTATCTGCCCTAGGGCATTTATAAGCCTAGCCAGAGTGTGTTTGGCTTTCACCACCCTTTTAGATTAGTAGACTGTGCCTTTGAATAGTAGGTCACACAAGATAGCCCTTTTATGGTTAGTTTATTGTGCCTCTGTCTAGCAGGGACACAGAAGAGATCCCAGGGGTAAACTTACGATCTCCCATCCACTCATCAAGATTTCTCTTGAAGAGGGTCAGTGAGGGGCTCTGCCTAACTTGGACTGGGATTTTGTTCCAGAGTGAAGGGAGTCTCTGGGATATGAGTCTGTCCCTCCAGCATGTTCTATTTATTTCTGTGCTGAGGTTTAAGTCCCTGGAGCATGTAGCTGTAAGGGATTCGGATATCCTGAGGTGGAGCATGTCCATTAATTCTGGGTTGGACATGGCTTTATACGTCAGGCACAGATCGCATCTGAGTAGGTGGTAATCAACTGAGTAGAGCTGGAGTTTCTTTAGCCGAACTGTGTAGGGCATCTGTTTGAGTCCCTTGATCCACTTGGTGAGGTACTTTTGGGGTCATTACAGTTGCTGCAGGTGTCGGGTAAGGTACATCCCAAATGGGGCATTGTATTCAATTTTGGGCCTGATGAGTAGAGGGGCACAATGACCTCTTTTGATATAGATGTGAAACCTTTCAGGATAAGGTGGGCTATATAGAAGGTCTTTCTAACCACTTTGGCAACGTGATTGTCAAAGGAGAGATTACTATCTACTTGTGTCCCCAAATCCCTAATTACTTCTTCCGCACTTAATGGATTACCACCTATGTGGTAATTTGTGGGCACTTTGTTTTTCCCAAAGGGGATGACTATGCATTTTATGGCATTTAGCTTTAGGCCATGGCTCTGGCACCAGTTATCCATCTCTGTGAGACCCTTTTGGAGGATGCTTGTATCAGCCGGAGAGTCGATTATAGCACCCAGTTTGCAGTCATCTGCGATCTTGGTCAGCCATAGTCCTCCCATGTTAGCCTGTACCTCAGAGAAATATATACAGAACAAGAGAGGTCCCAGGACTGAGCCTTGTGGGACGCCACTTGTAACTGGTGTAGAGTCTGACATGGCACCTGCAATTCCGACCATGTGGGTGTTATCCCTGAGCCAGTTTGCAATCCATCTTGTGACATATGTGCTGCTATCTAAGCTGGAAAGCTTATTTATGATGCCTGAGTGGGGTATTGTGTCGAAGGCTTTTGCGAGGTCCAGGTAGGCTGTGTGGACTACCTTCCCTATGTCTATGGCCCTGGTAACTGTTTCAAAGAAGTCGACCAGATTCAAGAGGCAAGATCTGTCCTTAACAAAGCCGAATTGGGTAGGATCCAGTGTCTGGAGGTTCCCAATGTCTTTGTTTATGAGTTCCATGATGATACGCTCCATAGCTTTGCAGACCAGGCTAGTCAGGCTTATAGGGCAATAGTTTCCGGGGTCCGTTGTGGCACCACCTTTGTGGAGCAGGACCACTGTTGCTGTACGCCATTCCTTGGGTACATATCCTGTAGTAAGTCTGATATTGAACAGTGACTTTATGTGAGGGTTAAGTTCTTCATGAAGCTCGTGTAAGATGCAGCCCGGGACACCGTCCGGTCCCATTGATGCTCTGTTTTATGCTTTGGAGAGAGCAGCTCTCACCTGCTCATCTGTGATGTCAGGGAGGCTACACTCTGTTGGGATGGACATTTGCTCTTTTGGGGGGATGGGGGGGGAATTTGCACTGAACCTGTCTGCCAGGATGTTGGCAATGTCTGTGGGTTCAGTGTATTTTTTGTCATTATGCACTAACTCAGAGCATATCTGGGAGTTGCCACCCAGGTTCCTGACATAACTAAAGAAGGCCTTGTGATTGTCTTTAGTGTCTTGTGCAATTTTTCTTTTGAAGCTGACCTTAGATGATTTTATGAGTGATCGTAGCTTCTTGCTAGTACTGATCAGAGATGCCTTCCCTCTTTGGGATTTTGCTCTATCATCTAGTAGCCTCCTCCTTTTGTTGTATAGCTTATTTATGGCCAGGGTCCACCAGACAGGTCCCCTGCCTTTGGAGGAGTGAGTCTTGGTTTTATTTGGGATAGCACGATCCATGCATTCCTGTAGGTGTCCATAGAATGCGTTTGTAAAGGATTCTGCGGTTTGAGCCATATTTTCCAGTGGCCTGGGAGCTTTGAAATATACCACCTCAGTTTTGAGAAGTGTGATGTTTGCTTTTGAGAAGTTCTTCACCAAGATTACCTTGGCTGGGGGTGGGGACGGGATATGGATGTCCAGTGAGATAAATTTATGGTCTGACCTTACCAATGAGGGGTATACCTCTGATGTGGAACATAGAGTCCTCATGTTGGTGATGACCAGGTCCAATATGTTTTCCCCTCTTGTGGGGTGGTGACCAGTTGTTCCATAGCATTTGAGTTTATAAATTCTAGGAACCCGTTGGGCGAGGGTGTTGGGGCTTGAGTAGTATTCCCTGTCAATGTTTGGGTAGTTGAAGTCACCCAATATAATGGTGTTTGGAGAGACCTTCATATTCTCCAGTGTTCTCAGGAAAGCCGAGTGGGGTTCCTGAGTTTGGGAGGGTGGTCTGTAGCAGGCTACAAACTGAAAGGCAGTTTTGCCCACTGTTAGTTGCACATGGATGGTCTCCGATGCTTCGTGCAGTGCTACTAACCTGGAAGTGTGTGTATCTTTGATGTATATGGATACTCCCCCTCCTTTTGTGGTTCGGTCTGAGTTTTGTGGCCGAAAAGCATGGTATGAAGTGTAACCTGATAGTGCTGGGGTGCTTTTGGGAGCCTTGAACCAGGTGTCTGTTACTGCACAAATATCAATATTCTCCATACTGAGGAGAGCCTTGAGTGCGTACATTTTGAGGTTTAGACTTCTGGCGTTGAGCAGCATTACCCTTAGTTTCTTTTACCTTGTATTGTCTATGGAGGTGGGTTTGTCTTTTGAGCCTTGCCTAAAAAAGGCACTATGGGGGTGCCAAGAGCCTTAGCCAGTATTCGAAAGCCCAGGGGTGACAGGTGCAAGCCGTCCCTAGTGAAGCAAGGTGGCTTGTCGAGCATGTCATCCCAGGCTGACAGACACTGGATCCCCTTTGAATGACACCAGTAAGTTAGCCAACTGTTAAAATTTATCATTTTGTCTTTATACTGTGGCATCATTCTTGGTGAGGATAAGATGCTACACAAGGTCAAGGTCATACCGGCCTGGGCTACATGATCAGAGAGCTCCTCTAGGTCTCTTTTCATGTAGTCCAGGGAGGAACGTCTCAGGTCATTCACACCAGCAGGGACAATGACGGAGCCATATTTGTACTTGCTTTGGAGTGACCTGAGTGCATGTGTTATGTGGTGGATCCTGGCACCTGACAGACAGCTTACAGTGACCTTCTCCTTGTTCAGCCTGGTGAGTGGGACATCAGTGTGTCTGACAATAGAGTCACCTATTACAAGTGTATTAGGTGTGTTGTTTAGCCTTAAGGGCAGTGACTGTGTGGCACACTGACTTTGTGAACTATGTGATATGTGGGTATTGTTGTGGGGTAGCAGTTGTCTGTGTGTCTGCTTTGGAGGTTTCTGCTGCTTAGGCAGATTTTTATTTAGAGCCTCCGAGTATGTTTTTGTGTTTTTATGTGTTTGGTTTGCTGTTGCTATAGGTCTATGTGAGACTGGATTTGTGGTGTGTGTGGTTACCTTCTCCTCCTGATAGACTGTGCCAGTCATGGGTCAAGAGAGCTCAGCCTCCTGTTTGTCTATATAGTTGCATCTCTCACATATATCTGAGTTTGTTGGGAGGAGGAGAGGGTTGTCTGTGTACATAAGGCAGTTGTAACATTGCCTCAAAATTCCCATACTCACCAGCTGGACTGGAGAGTACACACAAAACTGACCTTTGTACATGTCAGGATATTATGATGAAATACTCTTTTGACTGATCAAAAAGGATCAGTAGGGTGTTAAGTGTGTAAAAGAGTATAACAGGGGTTTAGTGCTTAAGTTTGTTGGTGTTTTGGAAAGATTATCTGAGAAGGAGTCCAGACAGAACCATGACACTTCCTTCAGCTATGTCATAAATAGCAATGTACACTCATATATGTCCTGAGTCAGGGCCAACTGTAAATGACTAACAATGCCAACATCTTGTCAGACAGGCCCATACATACATACCCACCTCCCACTGACAAAAGGCCCTATCATCATACCAGGAGATATCACATGTAGAATGGGTAAACAGTTCCTTCCAAAGCTGAAAACATGGCATCAATTGGATTACATTGTTTCCCTATATGTGTCACAAGTGAACTGCAGAACAAACAGACCCTGCACCTGAACAGTCTGTTGAGCCTCACCCTCTCTACAGGATATGAAACTGTTGAATGGGTTACAGCAACATATGGCACACCCCACAAGTGTTGGTGCACAACAGACCATGGGAACTATAGTCTTATAAGCCTATGAAGTCTGATCTGCAAGGCCATGGAGTCCATCATGATTGAAGTCATAAACAGAGCTATTGGAAGCCTACAAACACACAACCCTACCAACTTTGGTTTGGTCATGGGCAGATCATGGTTCCCAAACTTGCTAGACTGTTTGCAAGGCAGCCACCCAGGACATACATCACTGAAATGAGCTACACACGTCCCACATAGACTTTGAATAGCCCTTTTCCAACATCCCAGACGCATGTCGTATCCACAAAATCAACAATCTGTACATAAATATATATTGTCATATGGTGGATTGGCAACTGGTCCACAGATAGATCACACAAGCTAAGAATTGTGGAGTTCTGTTCAAGCTGTTAACACCTGCTGTCCCCCATGGTTCAGTCCTGGGATTGCATAAAACAAAGTGCACACACATTACCATGTCTAGTCTGATGATGTCAGCATCCTACAAATATAGCAGGAGAAATGAAAACACCCAGTAAAGCATATAGTGCGTTGTGTTAATGTGCATCTTCCTAGTATCATAACATGGTTAGGTAGGGGTTTGAATCCTGCAATTGCTGTGTGTGTGTGTGTGTGTGTGTGTGTGTGTGTGTGTGTGTGTGTGTGTGTGTGTGTGTGTGTGTGTGTGTGGGGATGTATGTTTGTGTGTGATTTCTTTTGAGAGGAGTGCCCTTTTTGGAGACTAGGAAAATACCTTATAAGAGATAAATTCCTCTTTGGCAAGTCTGATGATGTCAGCATCCCACAAATACAGCAGTGGAAATGAAAACTCCCAGTAAAGCATACAGAGCGCCGTGTTAATGCGTATCTCTCTAGTATCATAACATAGTTAGGTAGGGGTTAGAATTCTGCAATTGCTGAGTGTATGTGGAGGGTGCATGTTTGTGTGCGATTCCCTTTGAGAGGAGTGCCCTTTTTGGAGACTAGGAAAACACCTTAAAAGAGGTATATTCCTCTTTGGCAAGTCTGATGATGTCAGGATCCCACAAATACAGCAGTGGAAATGAACACTCCCAGTAAAGCATATAACGCATTGTGTTAATGTATAGCTCTCTAGTATCATCACATAGTTAGGTAGGGGTTTGAATCCTGCAATTGCTGAGTGTCTGTGTGTGACACTGTTGGTCAATGTGTTGTGGGTTTTGCTTTTACTACTGTATGACATATCAGTAAAACAACAGCATGTGCATTGCACACTTCAGGTATCTGTGTGGCAAATACATATATGTACATGTGACCTCAATCAGTTCATAGGTGTGAAGCTTGCTTTCTACATGAATACATCTGTTACCTTTGACAGATTGTGCTGCTGATCTCGGACCTTAGGTCACATATGTATGTTTGTGACAAGGCCAGCCACTGTAGCGATCTGTGGCCTAGGTCATCTGTGTCACACACACCCATGACAGTTTCTATAGAATAGTGTGAGCGAGGGTTCATGCCTGGGGTATATTTCAGACATGTTCAAACACAACAAAGTCTGTCAATAATGGACATTCATTATAGGTGTACAACAACTTCATGGATATGCATACAGACCCCTTATTGCTTATGTGATACACCAAGGGACTTCAGAATACCTTTGGAAATGTGAATACCAAAGGACAGATGACATAACATGTGGCTGTATGTACACATCGGTACCCCTTCTACATGTTGTGGGCTACTACCTATGTGGTACTGTCGGGATACTATGTTTAGTTGGCTTATAGCTTTACAGCATGGGTTGGTCAACAGGTATCTGTCTGTATGATACTCTTGTGGAGGATAAGTGTCTCATCCGGAGAATGCATTGTAGGCCACTGTATGCATTACCAGATGTGGACAGACATGTCCCTAGTGTGTTTGCTTGTACCTAAGAGGGCTACATGCCAAACAGGAGTGGTCCCAGGAATGGGTGGTGGTCAATACCTCTGGTTACTGGTATAGTATAGTACCGGAAGGATCCAAATGCTACTGTGTATCCTACATCTGTGTGTCACTTGTCAAGACATCATCTAATGATTGGTTATAGTCAGACTGTTGAGGTTGTGTATACTACCAGAATGCAAACCAATGACCGATATTAACAGTATCACCCACAGCATAGTGTCAAACCATGTCATACACACATGTGTACCCAAGTTGAAACATGTGTAGTAAAATGCATACTGGCCACCAATAGAAACTATGAAGTGTTAACACTGTGTAATACAGGGCATTTTACCCTTCCCATGTGTCCACTATGCACGTACATGCAGACAGTGCACATCCACCATGTTCACAAATGTACACCTGCAAATCTGTACTGCACACATCACACATGTACTGTCCACTCACCAACACATGCTGCCAGAACTACACACATCAGCCAAGTGGCACATGGGTGGACAATACATTTTTGGAATTAACACTGGTGTAAACAATACTGCATTGATAATCATAGCTTTAATGCATCATGCCTGCTCAGATATACCTACAAGGATATCATTACACTTTACTGTTGACAACATGCTAACATTGCTACACTGCTATTAAGTCACCCTGTGCATCAGCACCATGTTAGCTTGTTCCTGCATCAATGTTACAGATGACAGGAGGTGGCACAGTTTCATCATATGCACAGGGTGTGTTGTTGGTTTGCCAGAGCCTGACATTGACCCATCCAATCGACATGTATGTGTATGTGTGTATGTGTGTGTGTGTGTGTGTGTGTGTGTGTGTGTGTGTGTGTGTGTGTGTGTGTGTGTGTGTGAGGGACAACAGTACAGCATGGGGTCAATGTTGATGTAATGTGTGTGTGTATGTGTTAGCCCTAGGTGTTTGGTTTATGTGTGTGTGTCTGCATGCACACAGTTCCACCATATGGCTGCCAATTACGGGAGGTTGTGGGACACCCACAGACTGTACCTGCCAGGCTGTGCAGATCACTGTCTCTGGCAATGGACACAGTACCTGTGCCTGGCAGGGGTGCCACAGACAGTATCGGGTACTAAGCCAGACTGGGTACTATCATCAGAGGCAGAGGGATGTCGACTGGACCCATGTCCCTGCTGGGACTGGCCAGAGCCACGTGCATGTGGTCTTCTATGATGGTCTATTGACATCCCAGCTCCAACATTGCTGGGGCTGGTACTGCCACTACAGGAGCGGCTGTGACTTGTGTATCATCAGCGACGACTGCCAGCTGATGATGTTGCTGGCATACGTCCATGTCGACATCTCAGCCATCCTGCACTGTCCTGGCACATGGACATGACATTGCGGAGGACATCTAGTGCCCCCCCCAATGTCTATTAATGACCTCGGTGTAATTACAGATGGCACAGGCAAGGTCACGGATACTGTCATTGATAGTGGTGTTATGGGCCCTCTGCACCCTTAATCCCTGTCTGGTGTACCGTTCCATACGTGCCTGTGCCTGCATTACAGCCCGGAACATACCTGAGGTTGTAAGACCTGTGGGGGCACGTCTGCCAGGGGCATTACGACCAGCAGTGCTCCCACGAGAACCCCTGGACATCTGCCTATGTGGTACAGTTCCAGGAGTCTGGGTATGGCTGCTGTGAGGGGATGCATGTGCCATAGATACCACACTATTCTGGTCAATGCCTACTGTATGCTGTCCCTCAGCTAAGGCCATTGGTGATGAGGGATGTATTGGCAGTATGAATGTGCGCATAGATGGGGTGGAAAGCTGTGTACTGTTGATTGGCGGACCAATGACAGACCCTGTCAAACCTGCCTGTGCCACAACACATGTATCATCATTTCCACTATTTGTGGCAGTGACTTCAGGTTCCCTGCTGCACTCAACCAACACAACCTCAGCACCTGTGAAAGGAAGACAGGAAACACACTTTACAATCTGTACATGATTTTAGCACACATGAACACATGAACACATGCACACATGCACACATGAACACATGCACACAAATACACTACTCAGTAAAGTTGACACACACACACACACACACACACACACACACACACACACACACACACACACACACACACACACACACACACACACAGCAATCCAGAACATACTCATTAGTGGTTGATGGTGGAGTACAGTATCACAAGCCAAAGAGTCCTATCACATGTGTCAGCATGCAGGATGTGTGTTGCTCAACAGCATGCAGTGCGAGTGTAGAGAGTCCTTGTTAATAACAGTATACATGTCTTTGATGCATGTGTGTTGTTCAATGATTGGCCTCTCCCTGGAACACAATGTGTACATGGACATAACATTGCTATGCAAGTATTAAATGCTTTCCAATGTCCTGTGCACCATCACTCATAGGTATACATACCATGGCCGGATGCACACAACTGTCAGGTGTATAGCAATGAATGCTATGTGTAGTACTGTAGTTACTGTAACTGGATGTAGTGTAGTACCATGAGCCATCATCAGGCAGCATCATGTGGTCACTCAAGGCAACTAATGTGTGCCACACTGGCAACTATCTTGCTGTACTTGAACTGCACCACTTTGGCTACATTAACCATTTCACAGGCAGTTGTTACATGGGTATGTAAGGTGTTCAATAGGGAGCATTGCCTAACATGAATGTGTTGTGTGTTGAAGAGTGTCGCACCACCCCATGATAGGCCTCTACCCCTCAGGTATAGTATGTGTGCTGTGTGGATGACATTTGGGATACTGTAGTCTGACCTTACAGCAGGTGTCTAAATATGCCATGTGTATCATATTAACACTTACTGCGTATGGCAAAGTGGTGTATGTTGTGTGTATGTCTATTGACTATGCCTATACAATGTCCACTACAGTGTACCACAATTGGTTGGGATGCTCTGTGTATTGCATGTGTTTGAGGCAGCTACTCATGTTACTGGGATGTGCATAGTCCCACAGAAAACATGCAGAGCATGCATTATGTGTAGGTGTTTTACGTGTATATGGCCTACAACTCTCCTATGACATGCACATGTTATTTGCTATATTAAATGTAGAACACTCACCAGCATAGGTCTGCTGTCTTGCTGTCACACCAGAGGGACCTACAAGGATATGAGACAGCTTGTCAGTGTCAACAACTATGGCATTGCTGCTGTGAGTTTGCAATTTTACAGTAGTACAACGGGTACAGTTACAGTATTACCAGTATGCCACAGTAGACTTTGATGCCAAACCCCTGCCTAACATATGTGCACAGTTGTTGATATAGATGGCATACTGCTGTACTAGACTATACATGTTGCTAGATACACACGTATACTCTGTAACACAGATATGATTGAGGGCATGGTACAGGCATAATTACACACACATCAGACATACTTACAACACACAAATGTATGCCAACCAAGATGAGCTTTACCTGTGTACCATACAGTACTGTGTGTCACTACTTACAAAACCTTATGCCTGAGGTATGTAATCTGTGAGGATTACAGGGAAGACACAAAACAGTGTTTCCAAGCAATGTGAACATACACCATACTGTACTGTTTAGGCCTACAGCTTCAGGTAGTACTACAGTTCATATGGGAGTTGGATTCACCAGCAGTACCACTCACTAAGCATACATGTATTGCTTTAGCCTACAATGGGACACCATAGTCGACAACAAGGGACTATGTCACACCGTATGCCATACTACTTTTTCTGCCTAGCAATAGCATACACATCTTTTGCTGGGATCACAGCTAGGACACAAACTACCATGACAGAAACAATTTCACACTAAGCTATCACACCTTTACAGACCATGCACACATTCACCAACACATTCACCATCACACTCAGTCAACCTCACATAGCAATTATTGCACTAAGTACATGTGTGTGTACTTCGTGTCATGGGTAGGTAATACGCTATTGGCCCTAGGGCATACAGCAGCCTAGCCATATGCTACCCTGGCCTTTGACACACATGTAATTTAATTTCACTTGGCCCAGTCAACCAGAGCCACAGAGGTGATTCCCGGGGTGTATTTCCTATCTCCCAAACAATCATCAGGAGTATTTATGACAACTGCTAATGAGGAGCTTTGTTTGCTATTGATAGGTGGTTTGTTCCAGAGTTAGGACTCTATCCCTCCAGCATGTGCTGTTTAGTGAGCTGACAAGGTGTAGGGCCCTAGAGCATGTATCTGGGAGGGATTGTAATATGTTTACGTGGAGGATGTCCAACAGCTATGGGTGTGACATAGCTCAGTATGTTAGGCAGAGGTCACCTCTGGGTAGGCGCTATGCAACACAGTGTAGCTGTGGTTTTGTGAGTCAGTCTGCATAGGGCATCTGTTTGAGGCCGGTATTACTCTTTGTGAGGTATGTCTGTGGCCTTTCCAGTTGCTGAAGTTGGCATTGTACTCTCTAATGGGTTTTAAGTGTGATAAGTAGAGGGGAACACTGACCTATATTTCCCTAGATGACACACCTTTTGTGATGACGTGTACCACGTAGACAGAGTACATGACCAGTGTGGCACTGTGATTATCAAAGGGAAGGCTACTTTCCACCTGTGTCCCATGTTCCCTTATCACACCTTCAGTGTTAGGTAGACTACCACCTATGTGGTAGTTAATGAGTACAGTGTTCTGGCAAGAAGGGATGGCACTGCAGTGTCAACAATGAGCTTCAGTCCATACCTTGGTAGCCAGGCACCTCTCACAGTAAGTATGCCCCATGTCTCTCTCCCTCTATCTATATATATATATATATATATATATATATATATATATATATATATATATATATATATATACACACACACACACACACACACACACACACACATACATGTAAACATCCATTGCTGTACATATAGATGTACATATAGGCACATATACAGTCCACTATTCATGGTGGGAATATCACTTATGCGACAGTTGTGAGATATACAGTTATGTAATAATATTGCACAGTATTGTGCAGACTGCATTGAAAGTGTCCTCAGCCCATGTAGCTTTAGCAGGCCTCACTGGCTGCAACACTGCAAAACTGACAGAGCATACCCACAGCGTTTAACAACCATGTCATATACCAGCACTGCATGCTATTTTCTTTTCCACACACTACAACCTACATAGAAATATGCACATAACAACCTTCAACAACGTATATATGTACACCCTTCACAAACAGTTGCAGTATGTCCCTTGCCCTATGCACATGTACAGATACATAGAGATACGTACTGCTGCCACATATGGATGATTCACAGTATGTAGAGTACTCTTCATAAATATCTACTACATGCCAGCAAATACATACGTGTTACATACCTTTCGTTTGTATTGCTGTGTTCCATTTGTTTTTAAAGGAAATGTTTGTTTTTTTTCTCTTTCTGTTGCTCTTTCTTTTTCTGTGTTTCTCTGTCTATCTTTGTCTGTGTCTGTGTCTCTCTGCCTCTGTCTCTGTCTACGTCTCTCTCACTCAATCTCTCTCTCTCTTGCTGCAGTGAGATTATTACATGTGTAGACAGCAAGTACAGCCTGCTTTTCTAGGTATCTGCACATGTGCATGTGATGGCCTCTGCACCAATTGGTGCCCACCATTTACTAATTGCATGCAGCCTGCTGTGTGGTAATTGCAGTACTCACTGTCATAGCAGCCCACTGCTATAAAATGCTAGGTTAGGTAGGCATAGCCCTTTCAGCTTTCCAAAGTGGGGCCCATGCTTGTTTGCTGTGGACACCGTTGTGTCAGTCAGAAGGTTGGCATACTTCATATCTCTGAAGCTAGGGTTGTAGCCAGTGATTTTCATGTTGTACTCAAACCTGAACATTGCTGCTTCTAGTACACACTTGTCAGTGTAGAATTTTACTCACCCCTCCACATGCTTACACAAGATACATGGGAGTATGTACTTTCTTTTCTAATTAGACAATTAATTGCCATACAAAAGTAGTTATTGTAATGTATTCCTCTGGCACATGAACTGTTTGTGAACTACTATACTGTACCTATTAATTACCTCACTTCTGAACAGTTTGTTGTTTTTTTGTGTTGACATTAGCACGGGCTGCTCAAGACAACTGGACATATTTCAGTACTGAGTATGCCTACCTACATCCTTGGTAGAGCCTGAATACACAGGTATATTGATTTTTTGGGTAGGGGTGCAGAAGTACAGAGAGCATTCTATATTATTGTGTGATGTTTATCTTGCTGAACATACAGGGTTGCTGTGTATCGGTTAGTCTAACAAGGCAAGTGGTCTGTCTGCGTAACTCCCACTTGTGGACATATCCAGATGGTAGCCAGAGGTTAGCCTATTATTCTTTGTCTGTGCATCACACTGGTCTTTTCTGCACTGGAACAATGGCATTGTCACAGTTGGTTGCTAACAGTACATGGCTACATCCTTTTATATTTCTGTGTAGTACTCCTACATAAGGGTATGCTTGTGGGACTCATTCCAAAGCTATTTGCAGAGTGTGTAACAGCAGGCAAGCTGAAATGCCTGTGTGTTTCTGCCTCTGCCAGGCCTCTGATACACTCGGGTATATATTTGAACAGCCTCAGGGAAAGGTACATATAAGTGGGGTACACCTGTAATATATTACAGACATTAAGTTGAGACTGTGAGAGAATCAGAGCATATGTATTAATACACCTTTTCTGATGTGCAAGCAGTGTGTACTATTACTTATTGACATTTTACATTAAGTGTAATTCCCCACTCTTCGGCCTACCATCAGTACTTTTCAGAGGGATTCTGAGGGACAAAGCTAACATTTGTTTAGGAATCAGGGACATCCCTGAAAAGCAGTCACAGTTGGGAACTATGGCCTCTGCCCTATTTAAATATGCCAGTGTTTATCCTGCTCTGATACTGTGTGGGGTTTGTAAAGTGCTACTGTAACATTAATTCCTGCTAGAATGGCTGGTTCTCTTTTCACAGTCATGTCATGCAATTCCACAACAACTGCTGGTAAAGATCCACAGAACAAGATTTGTGTTATGACATTCCTATTTTTCCTTTACATTCACTCATTGTAATGCATGATATATTTATTACAGCACCAACTTGTTGTAAATCCACTGTGGTCTAGTGGTACTTCATGCAGTCTAGTGTGTCCAAGGTCTGGGGTTCGAGACTGACAGAGGTGTTTTATTTTGCTGCTCAGCAGAACAAGAGCCCTGCCATGCAGAGTGACTAAGGCACTTTTAAGCAGTTGTAAGCGGGTTTGCGTGATGCTTAGCAATACTTAGCTAAGCGCACACATGCGCACACTCACTCAAACCCGCTAACTACTGCTTAAAAGTGCTTACTCCCGCTAACCTCCACGCTAATTTCCTTGAAAGAAAAGAAAATGGGGAGATAGGAAAGTGGTGAAAAAGGGGGCACAAAGAGGGAAAGACAGTAGGGTAACAAGCTTGGGATGTGCAGGACGGGTGTAGGGAAGGTGCATAGCTGCCCATTTCTTTATCAGCAACAGCTGTGCATATGCAATAATTTTGGAGTGAAATTTGAAACCTTCCACCCCTGAGAGAGGGGTGAGGACAACAAAGTATGTTGTACTGCCAATTATAATTATCAGTTTACATGTCCAGCAGACATGTGTGCAAAATGGGCAGCTATGTATGGGGCGTAATTTTTTTGTGGGAACAGATTGCCCCCTTTTTTTTTTTCAGCTGAGAGTGGAAAGTGAGATAGAGGAAGTAGGTATATTTGGGGAGGTAGGTTGGGGAGGTAAACAGACAAGACAAACAAGACGCATACAGGGGCAAAGTATGACACATGGGGTGGGTGAACACAATTGATGGGGACAGATGTTTGGAAATCGCAAGCCCATGAGCCCACAGATGGTAACAGTAGAACTGAGATCCCCACCCATGGGCAGTCACCACTGCACCTTCACAGCCCCGAGGGTGGCTGTGCTGGGGGCTGTGTAGGAGGGGCAGGCTCACCCGTGAGTCACGCCACTCTTGCCTCGAGCTGGTGTAGGGGATCAGCGACTGAACGCTGGATCTCCCTACGCACCTCAGCCCGGACCCTTCGGAGGGTGACAGGTGGCCCTTCTCCGCCCATGCTTACACGGGGGGGATGAGCCCCATCTCTTGCAGCGCTTCCACCCAAAGGTGGCACAGGACCAACAGAGGAGGGGAGCCTGGGCTGGGCACCGGACCTGCTGGTGCCAGGTGCAATCGCCAGCTGCGGAGGGACAGGTGGGTCCGCTGGGACCGGCCTTCCCATACGTTCTGTGATTAGGTGTGTTTAATTACAACATAAACAACAGAATTCCAAATTAGTTGTAACAGCATGCAGTAATATTCCCATTAACCCAACACATCAAGGTTCCAACAGTTGAACAGCAAGCATAACACATGCATATATTGAACGACAGTGGACATTCCAACAGCATGCAGGGATGATTGATGGCAACAGGCCACCAAGATTGTGGTGTTTGAACAGGGCACATGCATCAAAGTAAATGCAGATATTTATAGAACAATAGGACATATGCCCCAACAAATGTTTTGAGATTAGACATACCCATTGAGGTGTGGAATTGCATTGTTTATGCACATACAGTAGGGTGTAGAAAGAAACCTCAATTAACATCTTATAAGTACTTTTAGTCTACACTACATTCCTATTGCCTGCAGGTGTATATCCCCTACATGTATTATTACACTTGGCGACATGCATTAGGTTGTGTAATGGGTTTGGCTAGTTCATTATATACCTGACCTATATCTGACATACTGACTGTCCAAGATGCAGATGTTACTGCTACATAGTTATTTATTTTATTTATATTTCTATATCTACATATCTGGATGTGTTCACGTGACATTTTCAGTTAAATTTCTACAGAACCCTACATTTCGTGTAGCACACTCACATTTCTGGGGAACACATTAACAAGCTACTCATGTGCCAGATTTACTTATGCATGCCAGCCATTAGCTGACTGTTGAGACCTGTATATATGCTTCACAGCTACTGGCACTTTCATCATCCACTTTATATGGGACTGCCCAACTGTGGGTTGACAGCACTTATTACAACAGTACTATTTGTATAATGCAAGGGTACAACAACATTTCAAAGTAAGTGACACAGACACACTCCAAGTATTATACCTTTATTAATTACATTACTCACTTTTCTGCAGGCTCTCTCCTTTATTTGATATTACAGTGCATACGGAAGACATATTCAAGACATATTATACCTTTATTAATAGGTTACAACACTCTTTTTCAGGCTCGCTCACTTATTTTATATGACAGTACATGCAGAGATATTATTCCGGACTTATTTTACCTTTCTCAATGGGTTACTACACTCTTTTTCTGGCTCTCTGACTTATTTTATATAACAGTACATGCAGAGGAATTATTCAGGGCATTTTATGGCTGTATTATTGGGCTACAACACTTTCTTTCAGGCTCTCTCACCTATTTTATATAACAATGCATGCAGAAAATTACTAACCTGCCTGATGGCGCAGCCTTAGCAGCCTATCTGCATAGGCTTGCTGATTCACAGCATGGACACCTGCAGCTGTGAAGTAAATGAAGGGATATTGAGACATACCTGTCCATTATATAGACCAAATTAGCATGTCTTACATACTGCATTCCATGGCTGCCTACTCAGTAGTTGGGCATCTTGCATGTCACGAGCCTCCTGTATCCATTGGTTCAGTAGGTCCTGCTTCTGTCTCTTCAGGTCTGCATGGTGGTGATGGACCTGCTCACCAGTCTGAGGAATGCCTGTGGCACTGGTGAGATCATGAGCTAACCGGTTCCAAGCCTCTGCTTTGTACTCCATCCCTTGGAACTGGCCCTGCAGGAGTCTTGACTCATGACGGTGGACAAGGAGCCAAACCATGTGTTTTGACTCCTTGATGCCCCAGCGTTGCGCTCGAAAGCGAGTACCATCTCCAGCACCAGCCATTCTAACTGCAGATGGGAGCTACAATCAGTTATGGTGAGTATTCCCGCCTGTGGGGCTTAAATATGCCACATTTCCCGCACTTTTTTGTGATTGGCCATTTTTGAAAATTCTCGGCTGACTGCAGACCTGCTTAGCAATGGTTAATCTACCATTTATAAGTATATGTATGTTAACAGTGGCTGTTTATCCAAAGCTGTCATGGCTTAGTGGTTCAGTACTTTGATTATGGTGCACAGTGTCCTGGGTTCGAACCTTGTCTTTTTATTTTACTACTGTCCAGACAGGCTAGGGGGTGTGGCTGTGTTTAGGCAACTTTGCTCTACGTTGCTCCACGTTGCCCGATGGTGCACTGGTTGGCATGGCGCGCACCTCCGCACAAACAGATTGAGCTAAGTAAAGTGCTACTTAGCTATGGGCAACTATATTGCGCTGGGTAAAGCTCTGCTTAACTACGGGAAACTATATTGTGCTGGGTAAAGCGCTGCTTAACTACGGGCAACTATATTGCGCTGGGTAAGGCGCTGCTTAACTACGGGCAACTATATTGCACTGGGTAAGGTGCTGCTTAACTACGGGCAACTATATTGCGCTGGGTAAAGCGCTATTTAGCTATGGGCAACTATAATGCGCTGGGTAATGTGTTGCTTAACTACGGGCAATTATATGTCAGGATCCTTTATAAATATACATTTTGTTCACTGCTACATAGGCCATATATGTCAGGAATTATTTCATATACTAATTTAAAACATAAAATAGAAAGGGGAGTGATGGGACTCAAACCGTGAAGGCCTCCTCTTTGTGCAAAGGCTCTACCACTGCACTATTGCTATTTGGCTTAATTTGCATAAACATTCCTTATTATGCTCTTCAATGTCGAGATTGCTAACTGCAGCTAAGCAATGGGCACACCCGCGCAAACACGCGCAAATACAGGCAGCTATATCGGGAATTAGAAAAAAAAATAAAGTTTTACTTTTTATAACTGTACTGGGGGTTTTCAATGTCAGGGAGTGTAGTGTTGGGTACGTAGACATTTGAGCGGACTCGCTCATGTGTGTTGACATTTCACAATTCAGACACTTGCAGGGGTGTGGACCTTTGGACTGCTCTGCACTCAGACACGCCCCCTGCCTTCCTGCATGGTCCGTGTTAGACTTGGAGTGGAGTCAGCGTGCCCTCATGAATATGCATGGCACGCTGATGTCATACCGTTCAACTGCAGTTTCCGAGTAAGACTTATTTGGTCTTACATGGAGGTTTTGTGAATCCGGGGGCTGAACTTTAACTTTGCTGACTGGAGTTGTGATATGGTGGGCTATTCTGAAATTCCTGTCTCATACTTCCCTGAATGGAGCTGTGACATGCTGGTTTTGGGGACTTGTCTGTAGACGTGATACTGTATATGTGAATTAATGCTCAGTATTAAATATATACACACATAACCTCTGTTGAGGGTTGATACAGTAGTTAAGGTTAAGCTGTTTACCTCACAGACACATGATGCAGGGTTTGATTCTCACCTTTGAAAGGGAGATTGGCAAAGCTTAAAATGGCCCACAAGGGCAGCTAGCTTAGTACTTGCCTATGTACCTACAGTATGTTAGTAGCACAAATGTATTGACATGAACATGTGACAGAAAGCATTTCAGAATGTCAGATAAATCAGTGTTAGTGGCTCAACAGGTAGCATGCTTGTCACTGGTGATGGAAGCTTGGAAGATTGGGGTTCGGTTCCCACTTCAGGTGTTTGTGTCCATTTTCCAATAGTGATACTGACGTTATGTATCAGAGGGGATACTGAGCTCCTTGGAATATGTCTGCCTGAGATGGCAGTAGCTCAGGTAGAAGTAAAACACCTCATGACATTTATCAGAGAAGTAGCCCTGGCCAAATATTCCTTAGTCAGTCCAAATAACAGTTCAGGTCTCCCTTAATCTATTTGAACTATCTTGGTCAACAAAAGTTAGCTGAAAAGATCAATATATAACACTATAATAGTGAAAGAAAAAAATATGGACACTTATTCATTAGATTCTGGATTTTATACGTCACAATAACATTACTTTTTGTAATCTTCTGTAACAACTTACAACATCTCAGCAACCACTTCAACTACACACATACATTCAGCAGCATTTAATTCACCCCACATTGAGATTTCATATGAGTTTAAGCAGTGCTGTCTATGCTGCTTGGCTGTTGAAATATTTACAGAAATATGAAAAATATAACAATGTAAATAAATATTGTATAAACTTTGCACAAGACAAACCTCAAGTATCAATGCAGTTGTGTTGTCCACCAGGTAAGCTATAAGATGAAATACTTTTCAGTAGCTTGCATGTGGCAAGGTTTTGGTGGTGTTGGTGTAAATATGAACAGGTCACGTGGATGATCCAACAGAAACAGGTGGAGGCATCTCTAGGGTTTAATGAGTGAATGTTCAGTCATGCCAGTATAGAATTAACAGCCTGGCAGTTCTGCACAATAAACTATGCACTCATCAGATAGAGTATCAATATGCTTTAAATGCAAAAAGCAAGACATAGAGGTTTCTTTTTATCAGATGCAATCAAAGATCATAGAGTCATAGATTATTACTAGGCTAACGACCCAGGGTGCCTTTCTAAGCCTAGCCAAGTTTTTCTGAAATAATAATGATATCTTGTATCCAGACATTGAAGTCCAGGTATTTATAAGTTACCTCTGTCCATATGGGATTTGGGTGCTACTCCCAGTGTACATTTCCTGTTCCCCATCCACTGGTCCAGATTGTGCTTAAATTTGGTAATAGACCAGCTCAGCTTCACATGGATGGGAAGTCGGTTCCGTAGGAGGATCAGCCTCTGGGGCACATATCTCTCTCACCAGCATGTTCTGTTTATGTCACAGACAAACTTTAGGTTCATCATCCTATCATATTCATCATATGTTCTGTGTCGTAACCTGAAGCCTGAAGAAAATAATTTTTGGAAAAAGGTTTTCAGTTTAGGGGAGGTTGCCACCATACCATCCAAAGTCTTTGAAACTATAACATCCAAGACATTGGTATTAAACAAATTCAGTTTTAAGTAAACTAAATCCCAAAATGGAGGTTATTTATATAATTAAGAGCTAACTCCATTTTGTTAGACTACCAGCTTAACTAGCAATCATTTAGATATCTTCTCCAGATTTCCATGTGATCTGACCAAGACTTTAGAGTATGTTTAGAATTGACAATATAAATAAATTTGAAATTGCCCATAAATAAATCTGCACACATGGGACAAACAATATCTCATTATTGAACAGTGCAACTGCAAATAACCATTTTTGATATAAAAACACTTTTGTTCAGTATATTTTTAACCAACGAAACCAAAAGCACAGAGAACTCTGTAGTGTATAGATTAGAAAACTTTAACCAATATTCAAGAGCTTCAAGACCTTAATTTTGTAGTTCAGCATGATCTTACACAGAAAATAAATATATATAATGCTGGTAACAACAGAACTTCAGACATAAATAATAAAAAAACTAAACAGCCTCAAACAAATATGCGCAGATGAGGGTACAAACCTTTAACGCAGATTTGAAGAAAACAAGACAATAACTGGCATCCACCAATCTCTGAATGTGAACTGTACGAAACTGTATTAAGACTCCAATAATTCCTTAATTCCATTTCACTAGGAGGTAAGAAAGCATGGAAATCCTAGTCAGTAGTTTGCTTAATATGGTATTTGTGGTTCAAAACTATTAAAAAGAAATAAGTCATGAGCATTCAGAATCGCCATATAGCTGAAACACCTGATATTCATGAGGGTCATTTGCATATATTCCATGTGCCTCTGATGCAAGAGGTTTGAGAGGTCACTCAGTGGGAGTTCTAGCTTGGCTGGAGTTTTCATTTAGTTTTTACTGATTGGTTCAAAACTATTAGTATTCCTTACAGGAACCACGTAGCATTCCATCTTAGGGCATAACAAATGCAGTCATTGTTTTTCTTTTTGTGGTAGACATTTTCTGCCTGGGTGCTTACTAATTTGTTGTGATCCATGATGTCTTTAGCTAATCTCTTCCCTTGCTTCAGCAATCTGACAAGATCAAGAGGAAGAGTCAAGAACACGTGAATGTGGCCATCATCCTGAAGAGAATTTTATAGAATCCTAACAACTGTTTAGCATTGGCTGACAGGCAATATGCAAAGCTTGACTATGCTTCTGTAAACTCATAATGTTTGGTTGCAGTGAATGTGCTCCTAGGCTGGGCGCTTGCCTCTGAGTCCCAGTTCTCTGAAGTGCAATACTGAGCTTTACCTCAATCAGTGTTCCTGCAGCAGGAACTTGTCTCTCTCCCTCTCCTTAGCTGGGTGATCCAGGATTCAGAATACTTCCATTCCGCGATGACTAACTCATCTATTGCCAAGGCTTGTAATCATTCCTGAATTATATGGGTTAGAATCAGTATCAAGACCTTTATTTCTCAAATTCATCCACACTGTATAGTCCCATGGGTTTACCTTTCCCTACCACCACACTTTATCTCTGAATGACAACAGTACAGAAACATGGTAAGTCTACTTCCATTCATTTATTTCCTTAAACATAAGGTGGAATGTATGGAAACCTAATCTTTCCTTTGTTAATGTGGCCTGTGTGTTTCAAGAATAATAATGAAAAAATGAAGAGCTCCAGCAGATAAATGTGTAGCCAAACCCAAAGCACAGAAAATGTAACAACAAGGATGGCTTCACCAAACACAGATCATATGTAACAACAAGGATGGCTTCACCAAACACAGATCATATGTAACAACAAGGATGGCTTCACCAAACACAGATCATATGTAACAACAAGGATGGCTTCACCAAACACAGATCATATGTAACAACAAGGATGGCTTCACCAAACACAGATCATATGTAACAACAAGGATGGCTTCACCAAACAAAGATCATCTTCTTGATCAAATAATTACTTGATCAAGAATATGATCCGTGTTTGGTGAAGCCATTCTTGTTGTTACATTGATAATTGTAATCATGCCCAAATTACAATAGAGAAAATCTCATACCATATCTTTGCAAGCTGTAGGCCTCCTCTATGATCCAGGAAATCCATAGCTCTTCCTTTAATGTACTGGAGATACTCTTCATTCAACCCAACACCATATCCATGTGTGACTTTAACTACCCCACTATAAACTGGGAGTCCTACACAACCACACACATGTGGGTCCAGAGATTCCTGGATTTTTTAACATAAACACCCTGGACAGCTGGTCAGTATGACCAATTGCGTCACTGATATTCCTTGACATGATCCTCATAGGGATCGGAGAATGCTGCCCCCCCCCACCATTGTAATGTCCTCACTGACAGGGTCAGACCATATAGCTGTCTCCTTTGAAATAAAAATAAAATCTGTGATCCCAGCAAGCCCTAATACCTTTAGGCACGGTTTCTATTATTAAGGGACACCTCAGCAAAATTACATGCCTCCCAAATCCTGAGAACACTGCTACCTATGCAGAATTGTTCATGGTAACCCTGTACAATTATGTTAATAGCTGCATTGAAGCAGCTGTACTGATCCAGAAAAAACACATGGCAAACTTAATAAACAAGCCACCTAGTGGAATCCCAGTATCCACAGACTGTATAAAAAAGGGGGGGGATTATGAGTTGGCATAAGGCTAAGGTGTTTACTTCCCAGACAAGGTACACGGAGATTGGCTAAGCATAAAATGGTCTGTAAGGGCAGTTTGCCAGGTACTTACCTATGAACCCATAAAATCATGGCAAAAATTAGGAATGCAATGCCAGCAAGGTAAAAATGCTCTCATCAATCTGAACAAGCAGCTTAGGGGGCTAAACAAGTCTACCAAAAATAAGGTTAAGATGAAAATAGCCTTCCAGGTCAAGGACAATTACAAAACTTTCTTCAGCTATGTCCACAACCTCAAACACCATACATGGCAATATACTGATTTAATTGTAAATGGAGCCCATTATACTGAGCCAGAGGAGATGGCAACGCTACTAGATGACATATTTAGCTCCAATTGTATTCCCCCTTGATACCCCATAAGAAATACCCTTAGCCGTAACTCCCCCCACTATCACTATGGAGCAGGTCATCGATGCACTCCTCAAGGCCAAGAGAACTGCTTAAATAGGCCCCAATAATATCCCAGAATGGCTCCTTAATAGCATGCAACATGACCTATCAGGGCTACTAGAATTCCTATTTCACTGTAGCCTCCAGACAAGCTTTGAGCTGAGTGAATGGAAGACTGCAACTGTCATCCCTCTGTATAAGGGTTTGCCTTCTACAGATCTAGGTAACTACAGGCCCATAATTCTGACCAGTCTTATATGCAAGGCCATGGAAAGAATTAACATGAAAACAATGACATGGGAAATTTTTAATCACTGTATTCATCACAGTTTGGTTTTGTCAAGGGCAGGTCATATCTACTCATCCTGGTGGACTTCTTCAAAAAGGTCACCAAAGCAATTGATGAGAGAAGCACAGTGCATTCTGTCTACCTTGATCTGGCCAAAGCTTTCAACACAGTACCCCAATTGAGCTTTGTTGACAAATTAAGGAAATTAGGAATAAACCTTAATACCATCCGCTGGATAGCCAGTTGGACTTGGCTCACAGAGAGGACTCAAGAAGTTAGGATAGGGGAGTCTACCATGACAAAGAGGCCAGTCACTACCAGAGACCATTAGGCTTGGTGCTGGGGTCACTGCATTTTGACATCTTTTTTCTGAGGGCAAGACCAATGTCAAGAGCCTCTAGCTGACTAAGTTTACAGATTATTGTAAACAGCATACTGTCACAGAATTGCCCTCAGTGGCACAAATACCCTCCAAGAAGGCCCAACAGAGACACATAACTGGCACCAGAGCCACAGTCTAAAACTCATTTCCAAGATATGCATAATAGTATCCTTTGGGAAGATGGCTGCCCCTGGAAACTACCACACTGATGGTACTCCCCCCTAAGAGTAGACCCAATAGTCAAGGACCTGGGAACACATGAAGACAACAACATGACCTTTGACCATCA
Organism: Protopterus annectens; assembly: GCF_019279795.1. Classification (NCBI taxonomy): domain Eukaryota; kingdom Metazoa; phylum Chordata; order Ceratodontiformes; family Protopteridae; genus Protopterus; species Protopterus annectens. The sequence continues at coordinate 567,601,589 of NC_056738.1, read as the reverse complement.
TGTGTCTATGATAGTAAGTAAATTATTCTATGTTGGGCAGCCCATAAGCAAGGTTATAGCATTTAATTCCAGGGATGTCATTGTTCTGCTGCAATCATTGACTACAGTTGTCCTTCAGTATACACCAGACCAGGCCTATGCAACAACTGGACTGTCCACAGAGGTTCCTCACAAAAAGAATACAGGACATCCTACACAGACCACCTAAAAGCCTGATCCTTGTACTCAGCATCCTACAGGCTGCTGAGAGGTGATCTAGTCTGGCCTACAAAGCATTCTCTAATCCCACTGTGATGGACCTGCTGCAAATCTGCAAATCAAACCAGCATCAGAATTACCCAATCTCGGGACCTAAATCTCACCTTTAACATAAATAGGACATACCGGTGGAATAGGTGTATGTCTCTGTTTCAGAGACTATCTCTGGTCTGGCACTTATGTCTCTAATATATGGAGAGAACCTGTAAATGCTTGACCACCCATGCCCAAGTCTTTATATATCCCATAAAACAACCTTAGACTACCTACTTGCCAGAAGGCTAGGCCTAAAAAGCCCCCTCCAGAGATCATTAGCCTAATGATCACCTATAAAGTGGGTCTATAATACATGTTTGAAGTTTGAAAGTTTTGAACATTAAATAATCAAATTTAAATGTTTGAAGTTTCAAACATCGAACATATAATAAAAAAAAACAACAACAAAAAAAAAAACAAATGGAACTTACCTGACTAGTGTAGGCAGGAGGGCAAGCCACCCTGCACGCCCCACACCCCCCGTTCTTTAAATATACCAACTCCGAGATCGCACTATAGTGCGGTAAAGAGAAGATTTCCCTTACTGCACTGTAGTGTGGTCTCAGAATTGGTATATTTAAAGAGCAGGGGGTGTGGGGGTGGGAGTTTTTTTACATATGTTCAAAGTTTTATAACTTCGAACATTTAAATTCGATATTTTCACGTTCGAAGTTATAAAACTTCGAACATATGATTGTTGTTCTTCTTTCGGCTTTTCCCAGTTAGGGCTCACCACAGCGGAACTCCAGTCTGCTAATGATTGGCAGTAGATTTTTATGGTGCCAAGGTGCCAGCCAGATGCCCAACCTTCAACGAAGGCATGCCCATTCACACATGTCTTTCGAACACCACTCGACCGTTGGGAGGACATGTAGACTCCACACAGAAGGCGCTCCAGCCAAGAATCAAATGGGAGAACCTCTTGCTGTGAGGTGACAATGCTACTGCTGCACCACCGCAGCTTACATATAGACCCTATAATGTCATACTGGTACTAAGGGGTAAGTAACCTACGTGTTTGTGTTTGTGTGATCTGCTGGATCCTGGCCCCTGACAGGCAACTAACTGCAACCTTCTCTTTATCCATTCTTGTAAGGGGGGCATCAATGTATCTCACAATAGAGTCACCTATGACCAGAATATTGAGTTATGAAAAGTTTCACCTTATGGGCTTGGTAGTGGAGACACAATGAGATGTGGCTTTATGTGTTGTGCTGGTAAATGTCTTGTTTGTGTACATGTACAGTTTCTGAGCACTGCACCTGAGAGGCCTTTGAGGTTTGGGTAGATTACATCTGAGCACCTCCACATATGTAGGTGTATGCATATGGCCCTTAGTGGGTGCGGTGAATGGTGTGTGTGAGTTGCTGACAACCTGTTTGTTGCATTTCATGTCTGTATGTGAGATTCTGGCCTCTAGAGTCAGTGTGTAATTACATCTCTTACATAATGTATTTGTTTGTTGGAGAATTAAGTGATTGTCAGTGTACACGAGGCAATTGCTACATTGCCTCATGATGCCCAGGTCCACAAAGCTGGAAACAGAGATGGTAGGAAAGTGCCTATCCATGGTTGCAGGTCTTACTGCATTTGCAAGGGATAAGAGTGTAGGGGGTTTATAACTGGGTAAAGGGGGGTGCTTACTTGATGTAATCTGCAGCTAACCAAGCTAACGATGCTGCCCAGTGCCCAAACCAGATGCTGTCTGAGCAACGATGATCCTGGTCCTATGATAAGGTAATGCAGACTTAAGCACTCTTACCTGAATGTGTAAGTGTTGCTCACTGTGCAAAATAGTTGCCTAGTGAGTACCGCGGGATTGAGGTAAAGTTCTGTTGAGTTTTTATTTTATAGGGAAATTTCATGTTCAGGAGATTTCATATATACAAGACACCAGTACTAACCACTGTGTGATCAGCAGCTTCTCGCAAATACAAGACTTGTACATGCTCAGAAAAAAGCACGTTTTACACTAAACCCAAAGGCCAAGCACTCAATAACGTTTTTACCACCAGTTCCCAGCTGGAATAGTGAAATCAGCCTTCTACTGTCACAAGAGTTCAGACTTTTACCCTTTTAATGTAAAATGAATGGTTTGGAGCCCAAGTATCGAGGGGCAGCAAACAGATTCCTATCTATCTATCTATCTATCTATCTATCTATCTATCTATCTATCTGTTTATATCTATCTATCTGTCTATCTATCTATCTATCTATCTATCTATCTATCTATCTATCGATCTCTCTCCATCTATCTGTCTATCTATCTATCTATCTATCTATCTATCTATCTATCTATTTCTATCCATATATCTGTATGTAGAGAAAGAAAGAGAGGAAATGATTTTACGTTTGGTGGATCACACCATTTAAAAAGAGAAAAAAATGAAACCTGAACAGACTTTAATATTTGGTTCTGTATTTTGCATGCAATTTAGTAAGATCCAGTACATGACATGAGACAAAACTCCTTAAATTCTTTCCACAAAACTGCTATGGCTGGAATGGGGATAGCAAATTAAATTAATTTTATAGACATTAAAGAGTAGCTTTCCACTGTAGCAAACAGGAAGTAAATGAAAGTACTTTTGGAATATGTTGTATCACATGTGAATTTTTGCAACAGCACAGGCTGTTTTGGGCTAAAAATAGGACCTTTACTGAAGAACTGTAGAAAGGTGTTCTTGTTTGGCTAGATATACTAGTTTATAACTGCTACACAAGATTTAAATCTAGGTTGCCACTAGTGTGTAGAGCTATTACTTATGTCCATGTTTGGTTTTCAAGAGACTTCTCTAGTTGTGGGAAATTCTAAGTATGACATGAGGGTAATGTTAATACTGTCTTTTCTTTGAGTTATTATCTTAGCTACTTGTTTTCCTAGCACATTGGTTATGGGGTTATGTGCTGCTTCCTAATCCCAGCAGTTGTGAAGCTTGGAAATTTGTATTAGTTCTATATGGCAATGACTTTAATAGCTATATCACTTGACTCAATCTACCAAATGTATATAACTGTATTTAAGAAAAACAAACTTCTCCAGCAGCCTGCCCTTTCAGTTTGCTAAGTGATGTCACAGAAGCTAGTAACTGCATCATTGGTGTCATCATAATTAGATTCTACAGTAGCTGATCTACACTCAGAATTCCAAAGCACTAGCATCACTGTTTTTGATAGAGCGACATCAATTTGGATTTGTTACCAAATACTTTGTGAAACCATTTCTCAAGGTAAGGCTAAAATATGCTAGCTGTTTTCAAGAAATGTTACTGATTTTTTTTAATTTTATCAATATTTTTTCTTTTTTTTCAAAACAGGTTTATTGTTTTAACATATAAGAGAAATATCATAACAATTTTATACAAGTAATTAAAAATAGGTATTATTATAATATTCAACAAAACAACTAAAGTATTTACAAAGACATCCACTACAATCAGATCAATTAATTAAACTAAAATACCGTGCTATTGAAATTAGAATTTTTTAACAAATTTTGTAAATTATCCCATACAATATAATATGATGTTTTTCTAGTTGTTCTCATTCTAATTGTGCTTATTTCCATATGGCACATTATATTCATAACATTTTTAAATTCATTGAATGAAGGAGGTGTATCTGAAATCCAATTTCTAGTTATTATTTTCCTGGCCACTGCTAGGATAGACCATAACAAGGGAAGCTTAATCTTTTTAACACATTGAGGTACAGGTGTGTTGAATAATATAAGAGACTTAGAAATAATGACATTAACTGTAAAAGAGCCTGCAAAATTCATTAATTGGCTTCCAGTATTCTTTCAACTTCATACAGTCATAAAACATATGAGCCCAGTCAGCATTAATTTCTACATTACATCTCTTACATAGATTATCTTTATTATTTATTTTATTCATCATCAAAGGTGTATAAAAAGATCTATGTAAAAATTTCCATGTATAAAGTCTCCAGACAATGGAAGATGTAGTTCTATAAGCAGATTCCAATATATATTGTTTATCTTGTTGAGTTGGTGGGTCCCCATTAATAGAGGTGAAATAATTCCAGTATGAATCTACACTGTAAAAAGTTTCTTGTCTGATAATTTTATGTATATATGAAAGTTTACCTTTATCAGAAACTTTATGCTATAAATTTAATATCAAGTAATCAATCAGTTTTGGAATAGATTCTTTAACTGTTATAGACATTAGATCTATTCTATCAATGAGATGTTGTCTAAAGATCTGAACCTCTAACCAGCAAGTTTCTCTTAGATCAAATTCTTGTTTTAAGAAATCTAGATTTTTAACTTTATTATCAGATATCAGCTGATACCAGTACTTTAGATCATTATCTATAGCTAAATGAGCTCCTTCAGAAGTAGATGACATAAGCATACCCTGAGTATACATTATAGGGAATACAATAAAATTCCATTCCCTATACTTAGGGTGCATGAATATAAAGTTACGATAACTAATAATAATATTTAATGGGTAACAAACCATATGTTTAGGTGTAATAGGTGAAGTACAAAATTCCTTTAGCAACCACAACATGGAGTTATTTACAATCATATTTTTTATGTGTTAAGGAGATTTTCATGAAGTGCATACTAATTAGCTCCCAATAATCTTTCCATTTTGCGATATATGACTGATCTATTAATAAAGTAATAACTTTTATAATAGAAGAGATAATATATAAATTAAAGTCTGGAAAAGAAATACCCCCTTGAGGCCAGCTATTAGTATGTTTCTTTAATGCAATCCTAGGTCTATTAGGTGCCCATAAGAAATTTAACATTAGTGTATTCAGTTTCTTGATAATTATTTTTGTAGGTGAAAGTATTATTGATTGTATTAAGTATAAAATCTTGGGGAATATTATCATTTTAATAATTGTAAGTCTCTCCTCCATAGTAAAAAACATATTATTCCAGGTATTAAAAAGATTTTGTATATTAAGAAAACAGGTATTATAGTTATTATATGTAATAGATTTAATATCTTTAGATAGTATTATACCTAAATAAGTTTTCTGACCTGAATTGGGTACATATTTAGTAAAATCACTAATGAGAATATTTTTTCGTGTATATATAGGTAGTATTTTCTTCATTGAATATTAAACCAGAAATACTTTTAAAATTCATCATTTTATCAAATAAAGACTGCATAGAAGAATTAGATCCTGCTGATGTAATTAGAACATCATCTGCAAAAAGTTGAATTTTTGATGTTGTATTTTCGTCTATTTCAAAACCCTCTATGTCAGTACTGTTTCTAATCAAATTAGCCCAAGGCTCCATTACTAAAGTGAATAATAGTGGAGAAAGTGGACATCCTTGCTTTGTACCTTTAAGAATGGGTATTTTTTGTGAAACATATGTTCCTACCTTAATATAAGCCAGCGTTCCTTTGTATAAATGCTCAATTAAATTTACAAATGCATCAGAGAAGTTTGTGCATTTCAGTAAGGTAAACAGATAGTCCCAACTTACTGAATCAAATGCTGAACCTATATCAAGACTAATAAGTGTTAAATCTTTCTTTTCCTATTTGCAAAATCAATTAATGTTAAAGTTCTTCTTATATTATCAAAAGTATTTCTATTTACAATGAAGCCCGTCTGATCTATATCTATAATGCCAGGGATGATTATCTTCAATCTATCAGCAAAAATACTCATAAACATTTTATAATCAACATTAAGTAATGAGATGGGTCGATATGAAGAACATCTAGTTGGATCTTTATTAGGTTTTAAAATTGGTGAAATAAATGTATATTGCCAAGATGGGGGGGTTATTAACTCAGTTTGGGCCAAAATATACAGCTTATGTATTAATGAATCTGTAGTTTTAGAAAGGATTTTATATATCTCTGGTATAATACCATCATTACCCGGTGCTTTGTTTGATTTAAGCTTATTTATTTGTGTAATAACTTCTGTATATGAAATACTCTTGTCCAATAGTTTAATCTGTTGTTTAGTAAGCTTTTTATTCATGTTTGTGGTTATAAACTCCTTTATTTTATCTTTAGGTTCCATGTTAATGTTGTTATGGTTAATCTTGTGAAAGTGATTTCTAAATTCATCCAGTATTTCTGGTATACTAGAAACATTCTTCTTTTTCCTTAGAGAAAAGATTTCTTTGATATGGTTTTGTTTATTCAATCTTTTTGTTTTATTTTTAAGTCTATGTAAGTATTTGGGGCTTATTGAATAAGACAAAACTTGTATTTCTCTAAAGTTATTTTAACTTTATGAGTTAAAATTTCTTTGTATTTCTCATTTAGTTTGTTTATTTCTTCAATAACTTTCTTGTCCATAATATTTTCTTTATTATTATGTTTATAAGAGTCTAATTTACTTTGAATATCTAACAATTCCTTATCCCAAGATTTCCTTTTATTATTATACCATCTGATACTTTGTCCATATAGATATGATTTTAAGGCATCCCAAACATAGACAATGGAGACTTCAGGAGTATTATTTATGTCTAGAAAATGTTGTACTTCTGAAAGTATATATTCTTTATAGTCTTTTAGCTGAGTTAAGTATGCTGGTATCCTTTTGATCTGAACATTATGAGTATTTTTATCATGAATTCAAAAACAATTGAGTTATGATCAGATATAGGACATGAAATGATTTTGGAATTAATTAAATCTGTTACCATCTGGTTAGAAATAAAGACCCTATCTATTTTTAATAAGTTTTGTATCTGTTAGAAAAAAGGTGTATGGTAATGATTTTGAATCTATCTGATTATTAATATCATTCAAATGATAAGAATTAGCAAAATCATTTAAATGTTTTGCATTAGATGTAATTCTTCTTTTCCTTATAGTGGTAGTATCACTTTCATGTAGTATACAATTAAAATCACCAGCTAAAATAATATCCCTATAGAGAATGATATGATCTTATCAATATGATGTTTCACTGTATTAATACCAATTCCAGGTATCCAATATACATTAATTAAAGTGTAAGTCTTCCCATTAATTTGTATTGTAACCATACAAAACATTCCTTTATCATCCTGATAAGACTTAATGGTTTTAGGAATGGGCATACTTTTATTCCATAAAATAGCCACTCCTCTTTTTTCTGAGTGTGCTCTGAACTAACCAATACTGTATACTTATTAGTGGCTAGTTTATCAATATCTTTTTCAAGAGATGGGATTCTTGCAGGAAGACTAGATTGGCCTTGTGTAAATTAATGTATCTTATTAGGCTTGCCCTTTTACACTGATTATTCAATCCATTAATGTTTAAAGAAATTCCTTTTAAAGATGTCATTTGGCATTTTTAAAACTCAAGAATCTTATGATCAAAATAACAAATAACAAGATAAATAATGTTACATCTCCTCTTTTAGGTGTACCTTTAAATATAGCTGTATTTATTAAATCTCTTATGGGATTTTGTATAGGATTCAATTTTGTTTGTAGTGACAATGAGTGTACAAAATATATTGTGGATGTCAAAACTATATACATATAACAATGAACAAGTGAAAATAATGTAAGGATTAAACCTTGCATCCAGCCTGGAGTTGAAAACTCCAACTTAGAGTAGTATTTACTACTCAAGTTAACCCCTACCCTAAGCAGCAGTACCTCAGCTACCACCTTATCAATTTAATACTAGTTATATTTAACTGAGGTTAACAGTTTTCAATTCAATTATCTATCAAGACAAAACTACACATTTGGTAAAACAGCATCATATAAACTAAAATAAACTTTTTTTTAAACTGTTCATACTACTATATAGATCTATGTAATATATAACACTTGTATCCAAATAGCATTCAAATAATCTTGATGTTAGAAATCAAGAGGAGAGAAAATTAGGTTCTAACATTCATTTAAATCAAAAACTTTGGCTAATATGATTCAGACATTACATATATTAAGATGCATCTATTTTCTGTCATGTGAATACTATTAACAGCTTCCAAAAAAAATCTTGAATTGTTTGTATATGAGCATTTACTTAAACTCATTATTGTCAACAGAGTAAAATATTGTATTCATAAAAATTATTATAAATCATATTGCATAGTTATGCAAATTCTCAGAAACACTTGCATTATTAAAAAAAAAGCCATCACACACATACACACAGACACACACACACACACATACATACACACACACATACACACACACACACACACACACACACACACACACACACACACACACACATATATATATATATATATATATCTGATCTCACTGAGTTATGTCCTTGTTGAGCACTATCCTACTTGCTGTCCCTAGAATAAATCTGTCTGCTTTATAGAAAATAATGCACAGCAAACACATTTTAGTAACCCGATTTTACAATCATGCTAACCTACTGCTTTAAAATATATCACATGACATTTCTTCCAGAATAGAATTATAAAATTGTTTATGCTTGTCAATCAGATGAATTAAATGAATTATAATAAAGTTTATGTTTGGAACAGAAGTTTTTAACACAGATTATTATGCTGCTGTTAAGTAGATTTTCAAAAACATTTAAATAAATGTTTCATTTTCTATGTCTTCTAAAATAAGACATTTACTTACTACAAGAAACTACATCATTTAAACTCATTATAACTGACATATTTTATGAATAGAGTATTTTCCTGAATCTGTGGTGTGTCAGTATGATAACTAGGTCAGAGGTTATACTAACTGCTTTCAGTTTCTCTGTGAGAATTCTGTGAGTTGAAGCTTTTGAAGTAGTTCATGGACACTGTGCATGAGACAGCCCACATCTCAGATTGTCTCTCTTAACATTTTGGCGGGAAACTTATTAAAACTAGTGACAAACATTCATTTAGTAGTGTAAATGCATGTAAACATGACAAAACCTTCACAATGTATTCCACAGACCATTACAGCCTCTTACTTCTTTTCAGAAAGAGAAACAAATTGAATCACAGCTTGCCATTAAATCTTCAGATATTTTGACTGGTTATGAAACAAAACATTATAACTGACATATTTTATGAATATAGTATTTTCCTGAATCTGTGGTGTGTCAGTGTGATAACTATGTCAAAGGTTATACTAACTGCTTTCAGTTTCTCTGTGAGAATTCTGTGAGCTGAAGCTTCTGAAGTAACTCATGAACACTGTGCATGAGACAGCCCACATCTCAGATTGTCTCTCTTAACATTTTGGTGGGAAACTTATTAAAAACTAGTGACAAACATTCATTTAGCAGTGTAAATGCATCTAAACATGACAAAACCTTCACAATGTATTCCACAGATCATTACAGCCTCTATGTAAGTGAAATTAAGCCCAAAATTACCAACAAGCAATAAAACTCAACATTCTTCTCCCAACTCAATTTTCATACAAATCCTATTATTCACTGTGCCCACACAATCAAAAGCATTTCTATATATTAATAAAGAAAAGAAAAAGAGTAGAAAATAAAAGGGAGTGAGGCAGAAATAAAAAATGTAAGAGAAAGCTGTAAGAAGTATATACAATGGAATGTTACTTACTGTTTATATTAATAGAGTTAAAAATAAAACATATTATTTACTCTTATTTAGTTCTGATTATTATTAGTTAAAGCATAACAGATTATTTACAAACAAGCATAAGCAGTATAATCAAGAAAGTATAATTAGAAATAGCATTTGAAGAACTTATAAAACGTTTACAAGGAATAAATATGTTATTATTCTATTAATGATATTTTCATTACTGTTCTCTCCCTGCCCTCCCCACCCTTTACCCACTACATAATCTAAATAGAATGTCATTGTTTAAACAAAGAAAATAATAAAAGGAGAAGGAAAAAAAGGTAAAGATAAAAATGTATCAAATTACTAACCTTACTTCTTTTCAGAAAGAGAAACAAATTGAATCACAGCTTGCCATTAAATCTTCAGGTATTTTGACTGGTTATGAAACAAAACATTTCTTTGCACATAGAGAATAACTTTGATTAAATATTTTCCAAAATATTTGTGGCTTTCTGGAAATGCAGGAACTATATTCAAAAGATTAATAATGAACTAAAATGATGAGAGAGAAAAAAACATATAACAAATCATTTGTTTTTAGTCTCTTCTTCTTCTCTGAAGTCTTCCACGAAGCTTCAGTTGCCAATCTCTTTAATGAAGAACTAGCCCATTCCATTTCTTCTATTTTATCCAAAATCCTTTTTTCTTTGACAAACAGTAAAGCAGAGTCTAAATCATCGAAAACCTTAGGACCATCAGGAAGGAAGATTTTAAGCTTGGCAGGAAACAGAAGGTATGTTTTAAACTGTGCTTTGTTAAGCTCCCTTATTAGTGGCAGAAAAACTATTCTGGTGGGGAGTGGCCAAGGATGAACACAGGATAGCAGCAGATTTCTTCAGCTCCACCAATTTCATTACACTGACAGGAATTAATTACTTAAAAAATTAATTTTTGAAGTAATTTTCTTTCTAAATATGTTTGTTTTATATAGTTCTTGAACTATATCTAAAAAGAAAGGAAATCTTAACAATATTCCTGTCAGAAATCACTGTGGAAATTTTCCTGTCAGTTTATCAGTCTGAAATGAGTTCCAGTAAGACATATTCTCAAGACTCCAGCATCAAGAAAGAACTTCAGTCTCTGATAATTATAATCCAGCAACTTACTGATAAAATGGATAAAATGGATACTAAAATAGACACCTTCATAGAAAAAACTACAAAACAAATAGACCTGTTACATACAGACCTGCAACAACAGAAGATCCAGATGACAGGCATAGAAGAAGCTGTGAATGACATGGAAAATAGAATCCAAGAAGAGGAAATCAACATTGAGTTTCTGCTGAAACAAAATACACATTTACAAACAAAGCTGGATGACCTGGAAAATAGATCTAGGCACAATAACATTAGGATTTTTGGACTGCCAGAAAATATTGACGGTAACAATATTACTTCTTTTTTAACAACTTGGCTCCCTGAAACTTTAGACTTACCAGAAGCATTCTCTTTTGGTATCGAAAGAGCACATAGATCTATAGCTAATACTAACTCTAACAAAAAATATCCTAGATCAGTTATAGTTAGATTTCTATCATCTTTTGATAAAGAGATGGTTCTTAAATCTGCTTGAGCTAAAGCTCCTGTTAAGATTAATGAGACAACTGTGCGTTTTGACAATGACTATTCTTCCATCAATATTTTTTCTGAGTGGCAATATATATATATCTTTTTAGATGAACATTAGAGGTACATTTTTTATCTTCTGTTAATTCTACAGGTAATGTAATATAAATGTACTAGATTATTCCTGTTTTCTTAGCGTACATGTCCTCTGGTTTCTTTATTATAAAGGCCCAAATATTCAGTAGTTACATATAATCTGCAGTTTCACTGCACCTTCCTTCTCTAGTGGGATCGTGATAGGGTTTGGATTTTTTTCTTTGTACTGAGCCTGTGAAAGTGTTCTGTCTCCCTTTTCATTTCCACTAGTCATACTCTTTTTTTCCATTCTGACTTTGTCATTTCAAGCCACCTCCATTTCCTATTTCCCATTTCCCAAGAACTGCATAGCTTTCAGTGTAGGCAAGCTGTCCTCTAGACAAGCTGTCCTTTCTCACTGACTCCATTCAATGGCTGGTAGACCTACATTTTTATCCAATGATTTTTCACACTCTTTCTGGTAAAGGACAATAGTCAGGATTGCTATAACCCACTTTACTGAACAGCCTTGTGCAGTCTGTTTGGTTTTACTATGAAACACCAGTTTCCTAAATCCAGAGGATCAGAAACTGCAAAACATAATGTCAGTAACATAACAAGGTGAAAAAATTAACTTAAACTGTTTTTTGCAGGTGACTAAAATACTCCTCACCCCCAAACTTATATATACCAACTCCACGGTCAGTGGTCACACCAACTGGAATAAGGGAGAAATCTCCTAAGTGTCATTGCTGGTGCACAATTAGAAATCTCACTGGCACTGATTTCTTATGGGAAACAGAGCTCAAGTGTATATTGTTTAGCATTTTTTTCTTGGGGCTACTGAAGCTCAAGGAATTTCACATTGCTCATCTGTAGAGAAACCAGTGTGCACATGCTGCTATGACTAGCAACAGACATCAGAAGAATCACTTGTTAAGGAAAGTCAGACTAAGGAGGGATGTATTTCTGCCAGTAATAAAGTATTACCTAACAATGTAAGAAATGTAATGAACTGATACACTGATTCCCTGCTTCATACTTTATTAAAATAATTTCAACCAATTAAAGATTCTCCTGATATGTTAAAGATCACAGAATTGGTACCACTGTGATCCCCAATTCACCCTTTATTGAAGTAATTTGAAACAAGTTAGTAGGTTTTGCTGTTCAACATTAAAATATGTGATGTTTATATGGGCTGGGGTCTGACACCATCCTTACTTCCCTTGGTAATGCATAATTACTGTAGTTTGTTATGTCTTTAAATCATAGAAATTTGTGGTTTGCTTGTTGGGGATGAGGTGAGTTGCCACATTCACTTTAGCCTCTGGTAAGCAATAACTTACAGAATCTGTGAATGTACCTGGAAATGGCTGCTAAGTTAAGTGAAGGTGGTTACTTTCTTTTAAGGTGGTTACTTTCTTACAAATTTTGCTGGCCATGACTGTCTTAATAACAAGTAATAAAAAGTAAATGTTAACTAAAAGAAAAAATAAGTTAAAATTCTGCTGATGCTGCTTTCAGTAGCTTTTGGCCATGTTTGTATCCCTGTGGGTGTGTCATAGTTACATGGAGAGGTGTGGAGTGAAATGATAGTGGGTGGGGCTTACTACTGCACATTCTGTGGTGTAATAATCATAACTAAAATGAAAGTACAGTGGGAGGGGATTTCTACTGAATACTCCAGGGTGTAGTAACCACAGCAATCACCACCTGGGTAGGTGTTATATTTTTCTTTTCTCCATAAACTCTCTTTCATTTCTGTCAATTTTATAGCACTGAGAATAGAATGCCTTCTCATTATACATATTTATTCTGATTCTGATATTGGTTGACAAAACTATCTCTCCACCATTCCACAGTTTTTTTTTTAAGATTTATTATTTTTAAATTGATCTCCCTGCTGATGCCAAAAAGACGTGCCCTTTATTTGTCTATTTCTTCTTTCTAGTTCCTGATATTGTGTGGTACCACGGCTGAGAGGTGACATTATGTTTTGTGGGTGTCATGCTGTAAGAAGCTGGCATTTTTTGATGCTTCCACTTCAATGCCAGCTGACAGGTACAGCGTTATGTATTCTGATCTGCAGTGACTGTGCTGTTCAGTGCACTTTCAGTGCTTGCTGCAGTAAATACTTTCCTTGTCTGCCTAGTACTCTTAAATCCCCGCATATTAAGAAGACATATTTGTTTCTTCTAGGTGCTGTTCTTGTGGTGAGAACTCTGTAGTATTCCACCCTGAAATGGGCAAATCAACATCACTCACATCTACATAGCAACTAATCAACACTATTATCCTCTCTATTAAAAATCGCCAAAACAAAGCTGACATCATCAACAGATGACTTTAAGTGTGAACCCAAATTAAAGCATTTTACAAGCCTTCCCTCATGCTAATTACAAAATTGCCAAGTGTTGGGGGTATGGGGAAATTTCCTTATTCTCATATTTTAATATCATAATGTGCTGCTGACATGAAACTGACAAAATACATTCAATGAATTCCATTTCAAAGAAACCATTGTTGACTAATCCCATGCATTCTTGTCTCTCTCCTATCCCTACATCTTGAGTCATCAATATTTGGGCTGCTGGCTAGTCTTGGGGTGTCTACAGGCACTGCCAGGGCAAAATCTGTATGTTGCACAGCTGTTGACCGATTATAGAAGTGTATTCCACATTTTGGTCTGTACGGTTTACTACCAAAATGAAAAAAAAAATCTTCATTTACAGATTTACCATTAAAGCCAACGCATTCAGTACTTGCTGGCATGCAGCCATCTAAGGGCTTATACAAACTTGTTGACCAGAATGACTATCAAATAATTAATAATAGTCACTGGTGGTGATATTATTATGGGATGCCAGGCTAGAGTCTGGCCTATGGTGTATCTTCTTTTCCAGGCTCAGTACATCAGTGTTAGTCCACTAAACTTCTGCAGGGTCTAATATTGCCCTATACTACCCACCCTCCCTGCAGGATATTTTTCAGCTTAGAAAATAAGCATTCTCCAAAAATTATGTTGTGATTGTCAATTCTTTACACACAAACACACACGCACATATATATATATATATATATATATATATATATATATATATATATATATATATATATGATATAATTTCATAAAAAATCCTAGTATATTGAGTTTTTGTTCACCCTCAATGAGTCATCCTTCATTGAGCTAATAACTAAGCACTGTTTGGTCATAACCAGATACCTAAATGTAACCTAACATTTTTAGTGGGGATAATTCCCTTGCAGACCCATACTTCGTATGTATCGGAAGAAACCATACATGCCACTCCAAAATAGCTCAGTACAATGTTACAAATCCATGCAGTAAGTTATGAATCAAAAGAAATTGAAACTGAAATTTCTGTTCTGTTCGCTACTCATAACCTGTTTTCAGTCAGATGGCTGTCAGTATATATTGAGCAAGTACCACAAAGAAATGCATTTTTTGTTCATTTTTTCAAGTAACTAAGGAGTGATTGTAAAGTTTTACTGTAGAACATATCTAGTGCCATTTTATTTTACAAGAGAGCAGTTATATGCTATAGAATTTGTTCTGCAGTGACCTAGAAACTAGATCCTGCACTGCATCATATTAAAGGATTGCCAATGCAACTTGTAGGAAATTGTTCAAAACAGAAACATTTTTTGTAATGTGTTCTCAGTTAATTGCCTGAGACTTTTTTGGTCAGATTGTATTTGACAAGTTGACACTTGGGTCAGTTTCTGTTTAATACTATCATGATGGGTAGGGCTGGGGTAAGTCCATTTAAGGTAATTTTTTTTTCAAAAACATTTTTATTTTGTTTTCATTATAAACATATGCAAATGTACATATAACAAATACAATAAAATAAGGTAATTTTTTTTTGTTGGTTCTGTCAGCTCTATGTGAGGCAGCGTTAAGCATGCTGAAGTTTGCAGATCAGTAACACACTTAGCAGTACACTTTGTTGTCCTTTTCTCTCTCTCTCTCTTTCTCTCTCTCTCTCTCTCTCTGTATGCAAAGGATTGAGTTGCATGTAGTGAATATATACAAAATATTATCTTTATAATTTTATTTTGTTATATGTATGCATAATTATGATTAGCTCTCTGCAGAGATAACCAAATAAATATATACTGTCGAAATAGACGTAAAGATTCACCTCTTGAACTTCACTTTGCCCCCACTCTATTGAAACGTTGCAGTTAAGGAAAAGATGTCACTTCAGATCTTTAAAATATGGTGCTCTAAAGCTAGTTGGTAAAGTAGATTTGCCTAGGCTGTTAACTATACTGAGTGTGCCATTAACTGCCTGTATAACAAAGCAAGAGCTTAAGACCAAAACCAGACAGGAGGAGGGACACATGTTGAATGATGAAGTAATGCTGGATGAAGAGGCCTTCCAATAAAGTCTGCCTGTATTTTTTTTTTTGGGGGGGGGGGTAAGTTGTTGCCACATTCTCACGTATTATTATATCCTTCAAATTCCATTTTAAGGGGTTCAAGTGACAATTCATTGGAAAGAAGATCTGTTTCTAAATTTCAGGGAAATTTTAGAAGAGCCTTCATTTACCAAACAGAATGAGCTTTCTTAATTAAATCTGATTAAGCATTTGCAGGAACTGCACTACTGGGAAGAAGTCTTTGTATGTGAAGTTTCTTCTGATAGGAACTCAGAATTAATCACTGTTGCATCTAATTCTTCATTTCTTCTTCTTATTTGACTTGAAGAAAACTCTTCATCAAAAATCGATACAATGGAACACGAGCTAATACAGCAAGATAGTAAGAGTCCTAGAATAATTAAAAACGAGAAATGCTGTGATGTAGAGTCAACCATAGCTGAAGGTAAGAGATGATTTATATATATATATATATATATATATATATATATATATGTACTAGTGACAACTAATAATATCGAACAGCATAACTGCTGCACATTCCATCCGGAGTCATGCACTAGTGACAATTAATAATATCGAACAGCATAACTGCTGCACATTCCATCCGGAGTCATGCACTAGTGACAACTAATAATATCGAACAGCATAACTGCTGCATATTCCATCCGGAGTCATGCACTAGTGACAAATAATAATATCGAACAGCATAACTGCTGCACATTCCATCCGGAGTCATGCACTAGTGACAACTAATAATATCGAACAGCATAACTGCTGCACATTCCATCCAGAGTCATGCACTAGTGACAAGTAATAATATCGAACAGTAACAGCATAAATGCATCACTAACATAGTGTTGCTATGCAACTCAAAATGTACATAACAGTAAATCAAACCTCTGACC